>NW_027305625.1:0-150999 GCF_039555335.1 Amphiura filiformis
TCTGCTGCTCAGCGAGTGTTTGTAATTATTAGAAGGTTTTCTCCAAATTCATTCGCTAATGTCTACCCTCGTCTCTTTCTATTTATACCATTTTCCCTATTTGGACCTGTTCTTGTGAGAGAGTTCAAGTTTAGTGTGATGCACACATTAATAGCGGCGTCTGGCTGGTAAAAATTAGACGTCATGTACTTCCATGAACTAACAAGGTTTTCATATAACTTAACCCATAAGCATTCTAATTGTCAGTGTTTATAATAGAGATGCCTAGAAGAGAATTTTATTCCATGCAATATTGTTTTCAAAGTTTTTGTTTTTTTAGTGGGTGATTTTTTTCTCCAAAATATACCAGCTAACCCCCGGAAGTTAATGGTGCATCCCCTAAATCATAACGCTCCACATTTTCTGCATGATTTCCCATAACGCCGCAAAAGTACCGAATGGTTAGAGAAGAAACGATAGGAATTTTTGTTTTTACTATCCTCTACCGTGTGATAGACGACAGGCAGGTCCAATATTTTGAGTAGTGGATGCCGGCAAAGGGGTACCGTAATTCATAACATTTCTTGTCCGCCAGTTTGAATACAATTTGACCCCTAGCTTACTGGATAAAAAGCCCGGTTTTCCCGAACTTTTCCGATCTTGATATATGAAATGGTCTATTGGCCCCCATTATGGGCAACAGGCTTTTACATTCCGCGTATGGCTTTACCTAAGGGCTGTGCAATAATTATGAGCCCTGGGGAGGGTAAAATTGGGGGGGGCAAGAAATTTTGTGGCGAGCCGAAAGGGGGGGGGAATCAATTTTTGGCAAGGGGGGGGCGATTTTCGGCACACATTCATGGGGTGCCTTTTAAATAAAACGCTCTAAAAACGCTTAGGAAAACAGTAAGGAAACACTTAAATGTGCAAATTTTCCTGGCCGCTGCGCTCGCAACATGGGGGGGGGGCTCATAATTATTGCATAACCCCCCGCTGCAAGGTCTGACAGTTCTCATATTGCTTTTCTCTCGGTTAATAGACAATTCAGAGACGTACAGATGGTCGCCTGGATTTCTTCAGAGACTGGGAACAGTACAGGAATGGATTTGGCAAACTCTCACAAGAATTCTATCTTGGTAACGAACTCATACATCAATTGCTTATGGGAGACCAGTAAGTATAATACATTTTGTCTGAATTTTTTGACTTTGTACGAATAAATTGCAGCTTCTCAGTGCGGTATTTTTGTTCAGGGTATAAAGCACTTGCCTGCCTTACTCTAATGAACAGACTGTCAAAGCCCTCTCATGTCCAATGTCATCCCAGTGGAACATGACAATGGAGTTTAGAATGTTTAATAGGTACGTGTAGTAAAATGGACAAGTGATATTTTCATTAAAGACTAAAGCTCCTATTTGTGAATTCTACGTGTATATATTACTTAATAGGTTAGCAGATGATGATTTTGCAATATATAGCCAGGGGCATCAGTATGAGGAATGCGTTACGAAATATGCCCTTCTGCAAACTGGAGCTACAGTGGGGGACATAATTCGTAAGCATAATGTCTCATTTCATATATGGTCAATTCCAGCCAAAGCGGGACAAAATTCTCTCTGGGGCCATTTTGAAAATGTTTTCCTTTTCAATTCTAGACTTATCAAATGAGACGATCATATCTAGTGAATCATCAGGTGGAAGTGCCATCGGATTGAAAAATTACTTTTCTTGCTAGACCAAAATAATAATGTGTTAAATGCGCATATGCATGTTACCCACGAATTCAAGCCTTTTTCACCTGTTGTACGCCATAAAATTTCACTTTCTTTAATATCTTTCAATATTTTATGTGTGACTCATATACACTAGAAATCGGTGAAGACTTTGAACGTAAAATATAATTTTATTACATAGATCTACAAAGAAATATTTTGGTTATTATAAATTTTAAGAAAGAACCAGGTGTACAGTTAAGATTGTGTCAATTCTTCGAACTCTTTCCAAAGTGGCTGTCATTTAACATTACTGTATTATTTCGAAAGATTAGAATAAATGCTTCATTAAATATAAAGTTAGATTTTGTATCTCGTCGCAGGATGAGGATCTCGGATGGATTCGTGGGTAACAGCGTCTGGAAAATAGCAATTCCTAATAATTTTTTAATAAAAATAAAAAATACTTTTCCGTATGTGAATAATTCAGGCTGCAATTGCACTAAAATGAATTTTAATCAAAATACAGACTACATGGAATATTTAGAATGGATCATTATGGCATTTTGGGTATAAAAATAATAAATAATGAAGTTGCCAAATTCAAATAGTAAAATCATTCCATATTTTCATGCAGCAATATTCTATTAACTCGTGTTTGACAGTTCCTATGAACAAAAACACTATCAATACATTGTTAACTATAATTTAAGTAGGGATTCGTGGGTAACCAAAATGTTCGTGGGTAACACATATTTGAAGGTATGTATTGGTAAGCTGCAAAATAGAAAATATTACAGAATGTTGGAAACCATCATGCGGTTATTCCTCCATTGTGTTTCAATGATTCCTGTTTCTCTAACCAATTGCATTTACCCGAAAAATGGTAATTTAGGATAATCAATCAAAACTTCATGATACAGCTTCAGTATACCTTCAAGAGGACGCTATTAAAGAGGACTGTTTTGGAACCTATTTCGCATGTTTTCAAAATGTTAAGATGCATAAGAAACATATAATTTACGAGTAAATCCTTGGATTCGTGGGTAACGCCGAATTCGTGGGTAAAGCTATAAGTACTATAGTGCCGTTTGGGGTTTGCGTTTCTTAGGTGCATAAACTGTAAGTACTGTAAAAATTATAGCATACCCATGGCTTGAATATGTGCTGATTTAAACTTAAAATAAACAATCTCCTTGTTTTTCAAGGTTAGCATCTATTCGGGATTCGTGGGTAACAAAAGTTTAAACCGTCGTAGATTCTTTTTTAAAACGGTGAACGTATTTTTACGATTTACAATTTTAAGCGCTTGTCAAACTAAATTCAGTGTCCAAAGTCATTGAATGTTAATTTAAGTTATGGCAATTATATTTGCTGGACTCGTGGGTAACAGTTGATACGTGGGTAACGTCAAATTTGATTTTATGGAATTTTATGGGTAAAACGTATTTGCATAAAATAATCACTTGGACCTCAGAATTATAGAACAAAACTTCGTTTCATGATATAGTCATTTATGGCATATTTACTTAACATTTTTCAGAACGATCATTTTATTTTTGATACGCGGGTAACAAAATTATTAGCCAAATTGACTTAATGGCCTCTAGAGTCCACAAACTTTGGTGGAATTCAATCGTTTTACATATGATGAGAGATCATGCAAACGTCTTTCTAACGGTAATAATTTCATTTTGATTGAAGGACATTCAATGACATATATGGTGCTTTATCTTTGAATTCGTGGGTAACGCCAATTCATTTAAGCCATCATAACTTGTCCCCTGGTATGACTTGCTAGTAAAGACCTATATGCACAAAGAGAGCACATTGGACGTGACATGATATGCTCCATCAATAACGTGATTTCCTTTATTAATGACATTTTAAAGTGGAAAGTTAACATAGAGAGAAGCTTCCGAATCTTGAACTCAAAGTTGGCCAAAGCATTATAAAACCATCTCCAAATGTTCGTAACCTCGGGGTGATTTTTAACAGTCATATGTCTATGACAAAACAGGTGAACTTCATCGTTTCCTCTGTCAACCTCCAGCTTCGCAACATCAGAAGAATACAGCATCATTTGGATACGGACACTAAACATCATGTTGTCCGGGCCCTTATACTTTCGCGTTTGGAACAATCTTCATTGGCTTCCGATTAGCAACCGCATCCAATTCAAACTCTGTCTTCTGATCCTTCTGATTTATAAGTGCCTGGCTGACTCTGCTCCGCGATACCTCATCGATTCAATTAGTCTTAAGCCAACTCCTTCCAGTGACCCTGTTACAAGATCTGCCCTGGACAGGAACTCTCCTAAACATTCCCATGTGCAAGTTAACCTGTGGTGATAAGTCATTTACAGCTGCTGGACCGTCCATCTGGAACAGCCTGCCACGGAACATACGGGAAGCTTCTTCTCTCACACAATTCAAAAAGCTGCTGAAAACTCACATGTACAATTTTTAGTATTTTTCATTTTGTCTTTACATTGACTTTTCTTGTTTTCCACTGGCTGGTTATTGTTTGTTGTTGGTAATGTAGTTTTGCGCGTTTAAATCAAATTTTTGCATAAGCGCCTTAAATCACCTTTATGTATGTATGTATGTATGTAGGTATGTACAATTGTGGAACAGGTGATCATTTCGTTATAAACAACGCTCTGCAGGGTCTATTGTTCTATTGTTTCCGATTAGAGCGCTGACATATTGGAAAATGTTGCCAATCAATATTCATGAGAGTGTACATTCAACGTCCAGTTTGCGAAATTGGGTGAGTTGTGTTTGGTAGGTGTGAAATACATGTGACTGGGCGTTTTAATTACGTAACGAATAAAAGCATTGACATCGTCGAATGGCTGCCCAGTGCTGTTATGTGTTTAGTTATTATATAGGCCTAATAATTATTATTAAATGTATTCATCATTCCTTTCTTTTCCCTTCTCTGTACATATTCTTTCCTAGACCTACACTTTATCACTCCCTCGCTCTCATTGACCCCTCTCACCCTCCCTCTCTCATTCCCATCATTTTCCTTATATTTCTATTTATCTACTTGTCTTTATTTAATTCTCCCTTCCTCCAGCCCTCTCTCATTCTCCATATCCCCTCCTCCCCTCTTCCTCCCTCCTCCCCTCCCAAGACTTCTCACAGATGGGAATCTGCCCCTCCCCAACCCCCTCCCCTCTTTGGGTACGCCACTATTTCTATACCAATCTCCTTCTTAAAATAAGATTAAATGGAAATTTCTTAAAAACAACCTTCATAGGCCTATACTTATACTTACATGTATACGTATAGCGATTACCATTATAGTGTAATACAGATATATGGACTGGACATGGCAGCCTTCATACATTCTAATGTGTTATCGATCACCAAGAGCATTCAATTTATTTAAATGAAACGCCTATCGTCAGGTGGGTGGTAAAGATGATGGCATCGACAGCTAAAGCCTCCTTATAGTCTTCAGACCCACACAAGCACACATTTGGGATACATGACTACAATGGTACCACTTTACACATGACTGCCCTTACACATGACTGTAGCGTGGTCACTTATTGATACTCGCCTGTTGTGTAGAGCGTTAATATGATGCCGGATCAGTGACCAATTTAATGGCGGAACCCCTTTCTTCGAAACAATGGTACCACTTTTATGAATAGCCTGTCGCAACTTCTAATCGGCATCAAACGAACAAAAGATTATATAATCTATTGCGACTCTATTTCTATTAAAAGCTCTTTGGTTATAAACATAAAGCCAAGGACAGTATCATGAGGAATGCGTTACATAACATGACTACCTTGTGTTGTAAATCTGTATTTTAATTATGTGGAGGAGTTTGTTGACACGGTTGTCAGAAAGCGACCATCGCTTAATTAATTGGTGATCTTATGTTGACAGATGGCTACCGGGGATGGCTACATGTGTTACATCAGCCAACCTATAATCTTGTAAACATGTGATTCTGATTTCCCATTTGTTATATTATTAAATGCGAGATACATCAACATGTGATGATGTAGCCTGTATCCTAGTACTTCAGAGGACCATCATCGAGTGTTTTAATCATACAATCTGCTAAAAAGTGAATGCCATTTCAAAAACTTTGCTTCTACGATATTTCCCTAGCTATATAAAAAGGACTGTGGATAATCCACTTACCTGGAAACGTCATTTCACTGGACTGAGAAGTGCAAGTATCCTTGAGCGGCACTGATAACAATGAAATTTTTACACTGAATATCACACTGACAACCATTTTCAGCGTTACTTGGGTATTTTCAGTGTGGCTTATTGCCCAAGGACTATTTTTCATAACAATAGCACAGTCCGGTACATTTCAGTGTGATTAGCGCCATTTCAGTGGGATTAATGAATGACCACTCATTTTCAGAAGTGTTGTGGTCCATTTTTCAGTGGAATTAGACATTAATCTCATAACAAAAGAACTATTTTCAGTGCTATTTCAATGGTATTATCCATTGTATTATTTGTCAGCGTTACTCTGCAGTTTCAGTATGATTTTCAGTCTCAATATCTCAGTGAAGATCTATTATCAGCTGGAATTCGTGATCAGTGAAGCACCTCGGTGAAGCACACTGAAAATATTTAATACCAATGGTTTTATTACAAGCTCACGCTCTTTATTCTAACCTTTGTGATAACACCTTTTACACCCTCATAGGTGAATGTCACACTGAATTTTTTAATGGACATAATGATCAAGAAATGAACGAACAAAACAGGATTAGATAAGTCAATTTTAAAAACCCATAGACTAAAGGAATACAGACCATTCACCAACAGACAAAGTTGGGAGGATGGCAATATATATTTATCTTATTTACGGCCCTAGCTACTATGGGCTACTTGCGGGGAGGAAATAAGTTTAAGTGACCGCTTAGGTTCGAATTGCAACCAGCCTAATCACGAAGCTCCCGAGGCCAAGTTGTTAAGGCACAGGTCTTGTAAACTGGTACTGGGTTCGATTCCCAGGCGGGATCACCTTTTCTACTTGTCTCCTTTATTATTTACGACGGCGAACCTGGTGAAATATTATGGTTATTAATATTATATATAATTCCCATCGATTATTCCACTGATTTTCCAACACAAAGTCCTCTTGCATTGTATGCAAATAATTCTCGATTGTGCAGAATCACGCCAGCTTTCCATGCCACAATAGAGCGTTGTCTGTCTTCGCGTTTACGCCAAAGATCGTAACATACGCAGTATGTGCGTTGCAGTTTCGTATGTCACGCTTTTTCTTAATTTTTTTTATTCATCTGACAATGTTTATTCATCTGGTCAATCGTTCCTTTTTGGAACGATTGACCCTCATGCTGGCACTTTGCCAGTTCGTAAATGGTCTGTATATTATTAGTTAAGGATTAAACCAGTTCAGTTCAGAATTAAATGCTGGTCAAGATGTCTGTCATGTGATCTGGTGTGTGTATGTACAGCTTCCTATTACTAATTAATGAAAACCTTACGCAATATATAAATAGCATAGTGTAAGTGTAATTTATAATTAATTGGACCTTACTTATTTTTATTATGTTTAAAAATAACACTGTGGGAACGGGTTATTTTTGAATTTTTGACCTGTCTTCAAAATCCGGACAATGATTGCCTAAGGTCCATTCTAAAGTACTGCTCGTTCAAAGTTCGAAAGTATGCACAAAATTAAAGTGCGCTAAGTGTGTACGTCCGTCGTCGACGTCGTGAAAAAGCCCAAGATAAGCGACCGATAAGCGGAATGTCAAATGTTCCTTTAAAAAAATATTTTTGACACCAGTGCACACTCAATAAAATGGTAGATTTTAGAAATAAACCCAATTTATTTCAATTATTTTCAGTTATCGTGTTTTGATCCAGCAATGTACTAGTATACAGTTTCTCACCGTGGTCGTTTTTCATCTTTTTATGCGTGTCAGATCAACATTGAATAAAACAAGAACAGCTCAATAAATTATTGTACTCAATTTTATTAAAAAATCAGTCAATAGTACATGGCGCTATCGGGTGATTTTTGAGTTAGCCTCTAATTCTGCTACATTAGTGGAACCAATTTTTTTTGACATCCTGACACCTCAAAATGCACCGATTCAATCGCGTTAGGCGTTTAGGATGCGTTTAGATACAAATTGAAAGTGTGATAACGTGTATTCAAAGAGACGGTGTTGATTTTTATTTTGGATTTGTAATGTGCAGGAGAATAAAGGAACATGAAGTATAATATTTTATGAATTAGGCAGTTTGGTGATTTGGCGAGGCTCAAAAGTTGTACGGTCTACATTATTTCGGGAAACACATTTTTTGTGACGCGAAGAATAGGGTTGTCCGCACGCCAATAAAACATCAAATTTTGTTTTTGTTTATGTTAAGGGTAGACGAGGTATTGTTGGTCGAAGCAACCTAAAAATCGATTTCCATTATCTAGATCAATATATTATTGAAAATTAACACCTTGATATTTTGCAAAAGTTCATTCTGCAAATCATGTACTTTGCAAACTTGCTTAATTTATTGTTGTTAATGAGTTTTGTACGTTTTACAAAAGTGTTGTTGTTTCAGCCCTGTTTACAACGTAACTCAAGAACCGCAGCACCTATAAAAGTATATCTGTGATATTTTAATTCTTTTACATACTCGCTATGAATTGAGCAATACAGTTTTTGCCAAAGCTCACTACCAAATCACAACAGTTTAAGATAATTAATAACCTAAATCGTCACCGTGTTTCTTTCTTTGCAGATATGAATTGAGAGTTGATTTACAAGATTTTCAGTTCAACGAGGTACATGCCAGGTATTTCAGATTCAGCATTGGTGATGAAAGAACGAATTATACACTATCTATTGCAGGATATGACCCAAGCTCAGATGCAGGTACGTATGTGTCACGCTATGCTTTGGCATTCTTAGTATATATTAGCCTAACGGAGTGAGGGCACTAAATATAAAAAACAAAATAAACATGTTACAATTTTAATAGATAACTAATGGTAATGAATTTCAATTTTTAGTGATGTAGTGGTCACTATTCGCTCCTATATGGCGTACATGATCTATTTTGATATGTTTTTTAGAATTTGATTAAAATTTGCCTAGGCTTTTACATGATTAAAATATATTAGCTTAATGTAATGCCAGTTTGTAATTTTTAAACATTAACCGTCATGATAATGCAAATCTGATTAGATTAGAATACAAATACTGTGATTCGTATTCGTGGTAATGGCGTCCATTAATATATGTAGAGTGTTATAACTACTCTTTAATCGTATTAATTTGTATTCCCAGGTGATGCAATGAGTGGACACAATGGACAAGCATTCTCAACATGGGACAATGACAATGATCGTTGGACAAAGAATTGTGCGGGCGAGTATGGAGGTATGTAAACATGTAAACATTCCTTTTGGTTTTCTCATAATGACGAATACCGTATAAATATAAACCGTCCATTTGTATTATTCTGCCGGTAGAGGGCGATGTTCTCGATTTTTGCAGCAAAAGCTATTGTTGCTGGCGATCTGGTATTTAAGGCCATTTGAGGTGTATTTTGTGAGACATGGGGTGTATTTGGGAGACATCGGGTGTATTTGGGATACATTTGTGAGATATTTGGTGTATTTGCGAAACATTTGGGGTGTATTTGGGATACAATGGGGTGTATTTTTGAGACATTGGGTGTAGGGGTGTATTTGTGACACATTCGGTTGTATTTGGGAGATATTTTGGGAGACATTGGGGTGTATTTTGGAGACATTTGGTGTATTTTGGAGACATTTGGTGTATTGAGACATTTAGGTGTATTTGTGAGACATTGGCTGTATTCGGGATATATATGTGCGACATTGGGTATATTTTGGAGACATTTGGGTGTATTAATTTTATAAAGGAGCTGTTTATAGTAATCTGATATTTATCAGTTTGCAGAAACCACGACAATATAAGCCATCAAAGCTTCAAAAAACATGCATGATTTTCTTTGTCTGGGCATTGAACGCATAATATGTAAAGTTTCCGAGTTCAAAAATCCCGGCAATATGATCTGGTTTCATACTAAAGTAACGTGCTACCTCTTCGCAGTGAATACGTATGAAAGAGAAGTTAAATTAGTATCAGTTTTAATTATCAAGGTTTTGGGCAATTTGTAATTTTACAATTGACGGTTCCGGCTCCATTCTTTATTCTAGAAAAAGAGGGAAAACACAGCCGTTGTCACCGGCTATGTAAAAACACGTTTATTCTGAGTATCTGTGCTCATGATAGAAACTTCAAATTGTATCATGCTTTTACATAACTTTGTCTTTTTATAGGTGCATGGTGGTACACCAGCTGTCACAATTCCAACCTCAACGGACAATATCTTCGTGGACCAACACGTGAATACGCCAAGGGTGTTGTGTGGAACCAATGGAGAGGATACAGCTATTCACTCAAACGAACTGAAATGAAGGTTCGTCCGCGTTTCTAAGAATGAACACTTCACTCAAGCCCCTTCACAATACCGATTTAGAGGATCTCGAGTCACAAAAGTGGCCGCTCGGTAAACGTCGCTCGGTCAGGTCTACCACATGCTGTGCAATGAGAATAGACCATAGAGCCCCAGCCTTAGGGCTCTGTTGAAGAGACTGATTACAGCGATTCCGAATGCTGAGCCATTTTCGAATCACAAAATGTCCGTTCTATTTTTATATAATTTTGGGTACCGCACGGGGTCTGATATAATCAGTGATGAAAAAAGTTTTAAACTTACAACGCATTTTATTTTTAAAAGGTAATGCGGCATATTTTTTTTTAATCGGTCCACTTATCTTAGCATTAAGATTGGGTTCTATATGATTGAAAGATGTGCTACCTGCAGAATTCGGATCACAGTTTAATTGTTTACAAAACATGAAAAAATAAAGACAAAGAAAAGATGAATATTAAAATTTAATTTGATTAATAAAATACTAATTTTAACACAACGTTATATCCTTTTGTTGTTTTATCATGATTGTTATTGTTATGCCTGTGTCAACCACAAATGCACCCAGGAAAATGAATTTGGTGCTCCTCAAAAAGGAGGGATTTATGACAAACCACATCAAAACAATGGCACATACCTCATCGAGTACAATATTATCAAGTATTTATAAAACAATATGAATTTTAAAAAAAAGCTTCTAACTTAAGGTGGTACAACACCCTTGCATTTTTCTCAAAAAATAATAACACACTGGTAACAAAAGTTATGAATATTATAGGGAAAAGGAATCCAGTTGCTACACTGGAATTTCAGTGACTCAAGACAAGCGGTACGTTTATGATAAGAAAAGAGGTAGTCTAGAGGTACCGCTAGAATGTACCTCATTTCTTAACATATATAATGAACCATTTGTCTTGAATCACTGAATTTCAGTGAAGTAATACATAACTTTTGTTACCAGTGTGTGTTTGTTTTTTTTTGAAAAAAATAATCACAAAATTTATCAGGGGTGTAGTACCACCTTTAGGAGTGGTAAAACAAAAGCCAAAAAAATGAAATAATTATTTCCATTAAACTCAAGCTTTGAATTCAAATCAGCCATATTTCGGTCAATCCTTCATGTAATTATTTCGTGTACGCTAATCCTAACCCTAACCCTAAGCCTAATCCTAACCCTAACCCTAAATCTAACCCTAACCCTAAACTAACCCTACCCTTAACCCTAATTTCGTGTATTAATTTACATGAAGGAATAACCTATATAGACCGTATCGAATAAACTCAAGCGGAACGGTATAACAATTGAAATGGCAGCCACGTTGGTTCTAAGTTTTAAGTGACAGAGGGACAGGTGTCTAGCTCGATTCCAAAACCATTCATACCTATCATATGTTTTATTGTATTATCGTGCGAATTGTCCTGTGGTACCTTATGGTGGACCGAACTTTATTTAAATGAGGACAAGTGACGT
Organism: Amphiura filiformis; assembly: GCF_039555335.1. Classification (NCBI taxonomy): domain Eukaryota; kingdom Metazoa; phylum Echinodermata; class Ophiuroidea; order Amphilepidida; family Amphiuridae; genus Amphiura; species Amphiura filiformis. The sequence goes on from NW_027305625.1 coordinate 11,652, forward strand.
AGTATTCGATAGAGTCTATTGGTCATTATTTGGATGCATTTGTTTTTTGAGCGAGGGGAGGAGACTGTATAAGTAAGCAAGATGATAAATGGGACATCTCGGTATAACCACCTGGATTTGTGTTATGTATGCCCTTGGTGTCAAAATACCCATGCCTAACCCTATACGCTGGCGAAGTTACGTAATAAATCGGATTAACTACCATAGCAATAGGTGAAAACAATTTTGACCATATCGCGCTGCACTACAAGCAGGTTGAACTAATCACCCGTGTATGTCTGCAATCATAGATTGAATACAATACTGGTCTTTTCAAAGATACGAATCTTACAGGTGCAAGTGATCAGCATGATATGGTTCAATGCAGAGGTACCGAGTGAACGTGTCAGTGCAGCGCGGTATATTCAAAAATTGTTTTCACCTATTGCTATGGTAGTTAATCCGATTATTACGTAACTTCGCCAGCGTATAGCGTGGCGTAGCGTGAGTCATTTTCAAATCGATTTGGGCATGTTGGGGGGGGGGGGGAGGGGCACGTTAATACGCCACTGCCTATTGACCATAATCCAAAATACACAGGGTGGTCCAAATCTCCCCCATTTTTTATTTATTTCAGCATCACTTTTTTTTTACAAACATGGTATAAACTTATATTTTTGTCATAGATGAAAGCTTAGGTTTGTGAAATTTATTTCATACGTCATTGGTTTAATTTAATCAGGGGTAAGGTATTATAATATATTATAATATCAAAGTTAGATATCGCCGAATTTAAAACGGTCATTCTTATCATTGGACCACTCCTGTATATAGCAAAAGATCCCCAGTTTCCTAGTCACAGAAAATCCACTATCAAAAGTCAAAATTCGTCATATTTTGGGCCAAGATCATCCTATTTTAAGAGAATTTTCCGATCAGCGATTTCGCGGAGAAGCCTCAGGTATTCTGTGCATGTGTGTAGCATAAATATGATCTCGTTCCACTGAATGAACCTCAGAAAGCACAGCCCCTTCCCGTTGTTTACTTTGGCTGATGTGGTTTAATGGAAGTTCATTAAGCATGTCAGGGAAATAACTTCAAATAAGGTACACAGTGATAAGTTACAAATAAAAGGCAACAATTTCTTCAGCTGCATAGATAGATTAAATAACAAACAAAAATTAATTATGATAATGGGGTGAAGGAAAATGCAGTGAAACAAAAATTGCCATAACCCAAAATTAAAAAAGAAACGTTATAAAGGTGTTATAAACGCATTTTGGTTTTGGTCAAAACGTTCTAATAACATTTAAATGTCGGGTTATATAAAGGACATGAAAACATTTAAAAGTACAAACATTTTACATGAAAAAACACTTCAATAACAGTTTTCAAATGTTGTTAATTTGTTATTGTAAAATATATGTTGACAAACATTTTTGCTAAATATTTTTCGACACTTAATATCTTTATTTTAAAATGTTTCATCAAGTTTTCAAAAATGTTGTCCAAATGTTATTGAAACGTTTTATACCTAAATATAACCCGACATTTATTAAACGTTCAGTAAAACGTTCGTGTTTGCTGGGTATTAAAAAAATAATTTAGAAGACGAATCAATTCGAGGAGGAAAATGGTAATCATTAATGGTTCAACGTCCGCCCACCCTAATATCCAATATTATGTTTTGAGGTCTATGATCATATATTATTGTGCTTCTAGTAGGCCTTTGGTCCTGGATACTCATTCAGAGCAGAATTAAAGGGGACATCCGTATAACGACTTCTTCCTATTTATAGACAAAAGGAAATAAACGGTTGATCTAGACGATATAAATGTTAACGTTTAAGGTGGTATTTGGGGCATTTGAAAGTGCTCTATACACGTTTTCAATCAATTAATTGAGCAGAGCAAAGCACACTTATCAATATATGTATGCCTTTTGAAGGAAATCGAACATTTTTCAAAATATATTAATTTATATTTTCTTTGTATCTTAAGTTTTTTATCAATAATCAATAAAGTTAATGAGCTAAAATGACTGAAAAGCCTCATTAATATGTAATTTTGCCAATATTTTGCTACTGAGTATGATCTCGTTCCACTGAATGAACCTCAGGAAGCACAGCCCCTTCCCGTTGTTTACTTTGGCTGATGTGGTTTAATGGAAGTTCATCAAGCATGTCAGGGAAATAACTTCAAATAAGGTACACAGTGATAAGTTTAAGTTACAAATAAAAGGCAACAATTTCTTCAGCTGCATAGATCGATTAAATAACAAACAAAAAACTAAATTATGAGCTGAAGGAAACTGCAGTGAAACAAAAATTACCATAAACCAGCAAACAAAATTAAAAAAGAAACGTTATAAAGGTGTTATAAACGCATTTTGGTTTTGGTCAAAACGTTTTAATAACATTTAAATGTCGGGTTATTATAAAGGACATGAAAACATTTAAAAGTACAAACATTTTACATGAAAAAACACTTCAATAACAGTTTTCAAATGTTGTTAATTTGTTATTGTAAAATATATGTTGGCAAACATTTTTGCTAAATATTTTGTCGACACATAATATGTTTATTTAAAAATGTTTTTCTCAAGTTTTCAAAAATGTTGTCCAAATGTTATTGAAACGTTTTATACCTTTAAGGAGTATTTCGTGATCCTAGCATCCTCTTTTTATGACATTTTTAATAGATATCCACGAAAGCTTATTTCTAAAATTTCAGTTGATTCCGATTATGCGTTTGCGAGTTATGCATGATTATGTGTATTACACTGCTCCATAGACAATGTGTTGGAATTTCGTTCTGGTATACCAGAACGAAATTCAAAATTTCACGATATCTTTGCTAAACGCATTAATCTGCAAGCAATTTTTTGTACATAAACATTATGTAGCCAGAGGTTTCCAGTGATATAAAAATCTCAACTTTTTTGAGAAAAGTGGGGGATGATGCTGTGGATCACGAAATGCCCTTTTAATATAACCTGACATTTATTTTATTAAACGTTCTGTAAAACGTTTGTGTTTGCTGGGTATTTAAAAAATAATTTAGAAGATGAATCCATTCGAGGAGGAAAATGGTAATCATTAATGGTTCAACGTCCGCCCACCCTAATATCCAATATTATGTTTTGAGGTCTATGATCATTTATTATTGTGCTTTTAGTAGGCCTTTCGTCCTGGATACTCATTCAGAGCAGAATTAAGGGGGGATATCCGTATAACGACTTCTTGCTATTTATAGACAATAGGAAATAAACGGTTGATCTAGACGACATAAATGTTGACGTTTAAGGTGGTGTTTGAGGCATTTTGGAAGTGCTCTATATAGATGTTTTCAACAAATAAATTGAGTAGAGCAACGCACACTTATCAATACATATATGCCTTTTGTTTGAAGCAAATCGGACATAGGCCTACGGTTTTAATATAAAATATATAAATTTATATTTTCTTTGTATCTTATTGTTTTTATCAATAATCAGTTAAGTTAATGAGCTAAAATGACTGATAAGCCTCATTAATATCATGTAAGTTTTGCCAATATTTTGCTACTGAAATATCCATGCATAAATTGTTCAGGTTTTTTTTTTTTTTTCATACTTTTGCCTTGAAATTTGGTCAAAGTGTTTCTAATATTATGTTCTAATGTATTATATAGTCTAGTCGCCCTCTAATTTGCATAATTAATTAGCATTTGTGCAAATTAGCTCACTACTTATGCAAATTAGAGGGCGGCTATACAATATAATACATTAAAACATATTAGAAACACTTTGACCAAGTTTCAAGGCACAAAATAATATGTAAATTAAAAGTACCCTGAACATTTAGCAAACCATTGCCAAGAATTACATATTAATGAGCCTTTCAGTCATTTCAGCTCATTAACTACATTGATTATTGATAAAAACAATCGGATACAAAGAAAATATAAATTGATGAAATTGATGAAAACCGTTTGTCTGATGCTTCAAACTAAAGGAATATTGATCAGTGTACTTTGCCCTACTCAAATAATTTACTGAAATTATGCTCAGAGCATTTCCTATAGTTTCCAGAAATATCCTCATAATACATAAATGTCAATGATGCACCTACTTTAGCTTTAGTTTTAGGGGCTGGACAATAATTATGAACCCTGGGAAGGGTAAAATGAGAATGGGGGCTTTTTTGGCAGGCCAAGGGGGGATTTATGGCAGGTCAAAAGAGCAGGCGAGCGATTTTGGCACACATTTGAGAGGGCCCTTTATCAGTGTTTAAAAATAAATGCTATAAAAGGGCTAAGGAAAAAAGGGAGTCAAAGAATTGTTGGCAGCCCGTAAAGAGGAGGGGGAGCGATTTTTGGCACACTGTGTGGAAAACACATGTAGAAATCAGACCATCCATTATTAGCAATGGACACATTTTATGTGCTAAACGTAAAAAAACAACAAAATACGTTTTACCTTTAACAATTTGATAACACTTTAAGGGATCTGGAATGAGCGTTTTGAGCGTTTCGACAGTATTTTTGTGGGACATGAGAGCACATCAGACATATCGAATTGCTTTCTGAATACGAAGAATGTCTTTCTGATATCAAATAGTTTTCATTTTTTGAAATTTACGATATAATACAAATTTTATGACAAATTAGTAAAATTTGATATTTTTCACATTTTTGATATATAACAGTCCTCGAAGTAAATTTTATAAATCTTATGATATATTCTTAAAGTGTATGTAGCTGGGAGGAAAAGCCGACGATCAATTGAAAATTTTGACCTTTCATATTGAAGATATGGATTTTTTCCCAAACAGACTTATTTTTGTTTGTTTTGGATTTTGGGGAAAAAATCCATATCTTCAATACGGAAGATCAACATTTTCAATTGATCGTCGGCTTTTATCCCACCTACATACACTTTAAGTATAAATCATCAGATTTATAAAGTTTACTTCGAGTACTGTTAAATATCAAAAATGTCAATTTTTAATCATTTGCCATAAAATGTGTATTACATTGCGAATTTCAAAAAATCAAAATTATTTGATATCAGAAGGACATTCTTCGTATTCAGGATGCAATTCGATAGGTCTGATGTGCTCTAATGTCACACAATAAATACTGTCCAAACGTTCATACCCCACCCCTGAAAACAGTCTGTGTATGTGTTTTTCATAATACAGTACGTTTTCATGACTTTTATCATTAATAAGCCGACATTTAATTTAGAGATTATTTAAACATTTTGCATTTAGAAATGAAGAATATCCTGATGGGGCGCAGCCTCGGAAGAATATTCCACAACTTTAAATATAAACTTTATTTTTCCCGCTATCCTTTAACCCTTTCTCAGAAAAAATCCAGCTATGCCACTTCATAGTGAAGTTATGTGGCATACCAAATACTTGGTATTAAGTTGACCTCAATGTTTATCAACAAAGGCAAGGGACTGGTATATCGATGTGCTTGAGCGAACTGCTTACACTGTTCAATATCTTTATTGTGATGTGGCGGGAGGTTTAAAAGCACGGGCCCTGAATAAAATATGATGCGCGCGCATACTGCCAGGCAAAAACAAAACAATGGAAATTGTGATGATGCGTGCATATACGCTGGCGAAGTTACGTAATTAATCAGCTTAATTGCCATAGCAATAGGTGAAAACAATTTTGAACATATCGCGCTGCACTACAAGCAGGTTACACTCATCACCTGTGTATATCTGCAATCATAGATTGAATACAATACCGGTCTTTTCAAAGATACTAATCTTACAGGTGCAAGTGATCAGCATGATATGGTTCAATGCAGAGGTACCACGCGAACGTATCAGTGCAGAGCGGTATATTCAAAAATTGTTTTCACCTATTGCTATGGTAGTTAATCCGATTATTACGTAACTTCGCCAGCGTATACTGCCAGGCAATGACGTCAGAAATCACAGGTTAACCTTTCCCGGGGTAACTTTTATATAAGCTGCGATAATCGGGGAAGGACATTAGGCTTCTGATTACCACGTTTCTAAGCCTCGAACCTGGCCTAAATGTCGTGAAAGGAAGTAGGCTGTAACCTATTATTGCGGAGGTGTATTTTTAGGCCCAAGCAACCTGTTCTTTGCTAATCAAAATTAACAATTTCTTCATTATATCGAATGGCATATGTCCTGCATGATGCAGTCATGTCTACAGTAGAATTCATCTCGACCTTTGCAGGACTTAACCCCATTAAAAGCTATTAAACCAAGATAACACTCATTGAAACAGCTCAACTGATTAAATCGGATCTTCTCTGGTTGTGCACAAGTGACTGTTTTCATGTGCGATATCGCAATAAAGATGGTATTCATAGCTTCAGTTGGGTAACCGATTATAAAGGAAACGAAAGGAAACAATGTTATGTGTGGCTTTGTTCACGAAATCAGACAATGTCGTGCTTTTTGTAAACCAGCATTCTTGAAAATGAGCAACATAATGATTTTTGACTTAACACGGTTTAGAAATAATTTCTTCATATTTTTGGTGTTATCTGTCGTTTACATATCCTTCCTAAAACACCAAAGTACGAGTATTTCCAAACATCTAAATTTGCTAAAAATTTAGGACATGTTACAAAACTATATTGTCTAGAATTTTAGAAGAGTACTTTTAATATTGGCCGGTTATTTTTCACACAGCGACGTTAACTAGGCAATGTACTATTACCTATAACATTAACTAAAACACCAAAGTACGAATATTTCCAAACATCTAAATTAGCTAAAAATTTAGGACATGTTAAAAACTATATTTTCTAGAACTTTAGAAGAGTACTTTTAATATTGGCCGGTTATTTTTCACACAGCGACGTTAACTAGTCATATCCCCATACTGTTAACGTAGGGCTATTTGTAAAGGTCACGCGTCAATGGGAAAGAGCACTGTGTATTGTGTATAGGAAAACGGACAGTAACTGCAGTATGGTATAGCTGATGGCAGACCATTACACATATTATGCAAAGTTGACATATGAGTCATTTTCTGAAAACTATACAATGCTCTGAGCATGTATTGGAGACTCGTGTTAAAACCTTTCTCATGTCTGAAACAGATTAATAGAGTAGCAAAGTACACTGATCAACATGCCTTTTGTTTGAAGCATATCAGACATGGCGTTATCATAATCAATTTGAATATATATTTTCTATGCATCTTATTGTTTTTATCAATAAGTAGCTAATGAGCTAATATGACTGAAAAGGCTCACGAATATGCAATTTGCCGATATTTGGCAAAAACAATTGAATGCAAACACTGATAGGTCATAATCCCCTCCGACATCCCAGAAATTGCTGCTTTTTGGGGCGCCCTCTACGGAGGCGGCCCACAATATAGGCATGAGTTTGTGAGAAGCTTCTAATTTCACTCTTACTAGATTTACTCCGCAATTGTTTTGCTAAAATTATGCCCTTGCTCAGAAATAAAACCACAATATGCTTGGATTTTATTTTATTATTGTTTTCTGTTATGCACAGGATAAAATGGTGTGCGTATATTCTTTGTTTAAAAGACAAAATTAATGGATTTGTAAAAACACCAAATAAACCGTGACCTTTGTACCTTTGTAAGGCTTTTAAACTGGTTTAAAAACCAGTTTACCGCCTCTTAGAACCCGATAGACGGTGACCAACACTATGGACCACAATAGCCTAATCTCAATGACATAGTCCAATAACCTCAATTAAACAATCATAGTGCAAAATTTGACCTAAGTTGCAGAGTATGAATTGGGGTTAAACCGATGGCCTTTGTTTGTTAATTACCATAAAATCCATATTGTGGTTATTCTCAAACTACAGTTGCCAAACTTACAATATGGTGACCCAATAATATGACTTTTATTTGTGGATGAATTTTGCTGTAATCAACGGAATCTGGCGAATGATTCAATTCCAGTCCAGATTGATACCAAACACATTAAAAGTTGGTACATTTTGATGAAAATGTGATATTTTCTTTTGAAATAATGCTGGGCTTTTCTTCTTACCAACAAGAAATCGTCACCATTGCCTATCACTAGGATCCACAACATGCTCATCTATCAGGGCACATTTCTTTAACCCCAATACAGTTGCATATTCATTGAATGACCTTTGGAAATTTGGGTACACAAACTCATACTCCGCAACTTGAGGTCAAATTTTGCTCTCTGATTGTTTAATTGAGGTTATTGAACTATGGCATTGGGATGAGGCCATTGTGGTCCATAGTGTATGCATTATTTTGTGATGACCTTCAAGATATGATGGCTATCAGAAACAGAGATAAGGTTGTTTATTCTACCAGAAGAAATTAGGCAGATATGAAATATACTGGATATGTTTTTTATTTAGTCAATAGTCGTTATCAGGTGTTAATTCCAATGCTATACATTTACAGACATGCTGCAGCCACAGCATGGGATATGTTTGATCAGGGAATAGATCCATTGTCCACAGGGGAAGTCTTATAGATAATATTATATCCTGAATTTAAATGCTATGACTGATATAATTAAGATCTTAGACATCAATATTGTCTTTTCAACAGAAACAAGAACTACTTTTAAACAAGAATTTGTCTTTAAATAAAAATTCCCTTTAAAAGGGAAGGCCAGCGTCAATGCAGAAGAGGTCTTGTAAATAGTTTGGGTCACCGTGAAAGGCATTTTTAGGATCACGCTTACATCCATGTTACATGACAGTTCACCAAACCATCAATGGTGAGAACATGCACACTGAAACAGCAAAACACATTAACTCCTATAACTCCTGTCAACTCTTTAATTCATTACTCCAAATTGTTCTGTATTTTTGTCTTTACTGCTTTTTACCCATGCTTATTATAAAAATCAAGAAATACACTGCAGTTGTTAGTTAATTCGCTATGTTAACTCAACTTACATGCACATTTTATTTTAAAATAACTTTATATTATTTCGCAATGTATAGTTTACTATAAAGTAGATAGTGGCAAGCACATGATAAAGGACTGATCATTCACTACAATCTTCACTTTTAAACTGTATTTTTTTGAATGTGTTGATTGTTAGTCCGAAACTCCTGCAAAGCTATGGACATGGCATCTTACCTACTCCATTCTGTAGTCTGCATTGTGTGTTTTCTCAGTCTTCAATCATTTTGTTGAATGTAATTTTATAAATAAAAAAAAAAAGATAGAAATTGGCCTCACTTTAGTTATGTGTCATTTTACAGTATTTATCATTTATAAAGTAAGACAATAATTTATTTATTTTCTATAAGTGCATGTCAAAATATGGGATATATTGTTCAATATTATAGCTAGCCCCTAAAAACTTTATTTTCAATCGGATTTTTCCCGTTGAAAAGCCAAAACTGATGTTAAAGATAGCAATAATATCATCAATAACATTTTGAGTCAATTTTATCCATAAAACGATACAGGATAGGATAGATAATTACTTTGACTTCAATGTGGTCCATATAATGATGATTTTGATTCCACAACATTATTAGATCTGTTATCAACATATCAATTATGCACTCACAGGCAACCAAACATCATACTATGCTCAGTATAGTCCACTGATATGACCTCGTGATCATTCCCCCGCTTTGACCATGTCATTTTTTTTTGATATGCTGATTGCTGAACAAGTTTATGTTTATTTGTGTAGGCCTAACCTATGATAACTTTTTAAGTCATAATTAATTCAAACATAACTTTGGCAATACTCAATCGTTTTCGTTCGTTGAAACGGCAAAACATACTTTCTTTTCCTTGCAAAGCGAATTAGCAGACATCAAAAACATTTCCACCACGAGAAGTAAAAAAAATAATTCATACCAATAGAAGAAGGCTATAATCTTAGCTAATCTTTAGTGTACACAAACCCCATCTCAGAATTAGGTACCAGCGCCCTATGCGCTGGCGAAAAGACAAGTTCACGGATCAGGTGTATAGTACATGTGCTTTGAGCTACTTTGGTCTAACATTTAATATTCATATCTAACCTACTCTGCACTTATTCGACAATAAATAAGTGATATGAGGCTTAATAATGATACCTGCATCTTGACTCTAGAAAACAATATTTTTTAAAAACCTCATTTTGCATTTAGTTTTTAAAAGCCCCCTCGGGAGCCACCTACCTACAGGATCTCATTTTGCATTTAAGTTTTTATTGTGTTGCAAAGTAGCAAAACTTTCTTTATATATGGCGCAATTTGTGCCTGGAAAAGGCTATCCCCTCTTACAACCTATTAACAGGTCTGATTTCTATAATGAGGTGTCACCGGGTTTGCAAGAGATAATAATACCAAATCTAAACACCATGAAATTCACCACATCACGATCAAGCTCACATTGGGCGCCCCATTCCTTTTTTAAAGGAATTTTTATTAAGGTTTATTATTGGTTTGAAGTATATAAAAGTATACATATTTAGAATGGCAAAGACTTGGTGGTGAATTCATCTGCAAGGTCAAATTTTGCCAATTTTTTTTCGGACCGACCACGTAACACGTAACCAAAAAATTCTCCAGTAAATTTTTTTTATTAGTTTTTTTAAACTAGATTAAAATATCTAGGACCCATTTTTTTTTAAATTTTGACTAACGTTTTACTCAAGATTTTTTTGTTACGTGGTCCGAAAGAAAAAAAATGGGCCCCCAAAATAGTTTTTTTTTATTTTATTCAAAAATGAGCATTTTTGCTCAAATTTGACCAAAGAGATGAATTCACCAAATCTATGCAATTCTATATATACTTTTATCCCGGACTTTTATACACTTTAGATCAACATTTAGCAGTTATGAGGTCTAAATGTTTCCGTAATTCCAGGGTTAAGACCACCCTTTAAGGTTAGCAACTATTTTAAATTGTTGCGATTTGGTAGTTCTCAGCATCTTGCAAATGGTATAGTGATCTTTGGCAAAAATTGCATTGATCATTTCATAGCGAGTGTGTAGAAGAATTCAAACATCACAGATATACTTTTATAGGCCCTGTGGTTCTTTAGTTATGTTGTAAAGAGGGCTGAAACAACAACACTTTTGTAAAACGTACATAACTCATTAACAAAAAAAAACCCGGTTTAATATCCTCATAATTTCTTACGAACTAACTATCTGTAACCGGTTTAACATCATCATAATTTCCTAACGGAAGTTCAATGCGTATGGTTATTTTCACAATCAATGAGGGTCAAAATTTTAAACTGTATTGATATTTTTACTAGATTCATATGAATTATTGGCTAAATTTGGAAAAATTCAACATTTTTGAGCTCCAAGTACAAGCTTACAGATAAGTTGGAATAACCATTGCATAGTGGGCAAATATGAGCTAAACCTCAATTTTTAAGGTAAGCCATATTTTCGTAATGTAGCCGATTTTTTGCAAATAAACTTTACAGCGTTAAATTAATAAGTATTGACAAAATCAAATTCAAACCTAAACATGATTTAAAGATGTTTTTTAATATTTTAAAATATGCCAAGAAGGTCAAAAGAAACTCCCTGTCGAAAAGTTCCCTAATAAGGTTGATCTGAACCCTGGAATTATGGAAACTTTCGGGCCTCATAACTGCTACATTGTTGGTGTAATGTATATAAAAGTATATATATTTAGAATGGCAAAGACTTGATCAATTCATCTGTGAGGTCAAATTTGGGCCATTTTTGGCCCCAAAACTCCAAACGGCCCACTTCTTTTTCGTTAAACGTAAGAAAAAAAAATTCTTGGGCCAAATTTTTTTTAATTAATTTTTAAAAACTAGATAACAATATCTAGGAGCGTTTTTTTTATTTTTTTTTAATTTTGGAAACAGATACATGATTAGAGTGTTTGGAGTTTGGAGATTTTCACGCAAAACACCCAAATTTGCCCTCGGGCACATTTAAGGGCACCGTGCCCAAATGTGCATTAGTCTCCAAAACCACTGAAAAAGTACCCCCAAACCGTGGCATATCCGCAATCCCCCACGCAACCCTAATAATATTAAAAACTTCCCCTTGCATAATATAGATCTACTATGTTACCAATTCTTTAACTATAGTTTAATCTAGCCTTATATAATTACAACAATGCTTAATCGTATGTAAATTGAGCAGTGAAATTATTACAAGAACTTCATGATCATTTCAATGAACCACACTTAGCTTGTTAAAGCGCACGCAGATCAAGTCTTCTATTTTTGAACTTTACTCTGCCGATCTTAATGAGCTCTTCCGTGTATGAATCACAGTAAAATTGGCTATATCTGACATCAGGACCGGGATCAGGACATTACTTAAAGTTCAGTTTCGTGTGACTACGCCTTTCGTGACGTGCCTTCAAGGGGACAGCATCGTGTAAAACCAGTCTCTGCCATTTTTTCTTCAGCCGGTTACTTAATAAGTTCATTACGATGTTACGTTTATTAGTTATATCTGTCTTCTTATTTGCTGCGACGGATGCTTTCGTCCAGTCAATCGTAACTGGGACACTCACACCTGGCAACCCCGGTCCTCCAACAAGCACTTGTGGATGCTGTAATGGCTTATTCGGCGGCATCTCAGGCTCATGTAAGTGTTTAAATCTTGATTTTGAAAGGTATTGTAGCTTATTTAATTTAATTGTTGAACTTATTGTAAGTATTGCACTCTACATGTAGGGCTTATATTGGAGGGCAACGTTTCTTATTAAATAAACGCGGTGTAGTTCCAGTCCCGGGGTTCCAGTAAACCACATAACGTTACAGAAAAAGTTTAAATGTCGTGTTATATACAGGAAAAGTGTAGGCCTAAAAACGTTTTAATAGCATTCAAAAACATTTTTGACAACTTACACCTTGCTCCATTATAATATGATATAAGTGTTGACAAATTATTTGCCAAAATGTTTGTTTAAAACATTTTACAATGTTATTTTGGCAACAGTTTTAAAATATTCGTGTAGCGTTGTCGTTTTGAAGCGTTTTCATGACCTTTTAAAACGTTTTCATGACCTTTTAAAACGTTTTCATGACCTTTTATATGACAGACATTTTAAATGTTATTAAAACGTTTTGATCAAAACCAGAACAAGTTTATAACACGTTTAAAACATTTAAAAAATATTTTTGTGTTTGCGGGGATTAATTCACCCACGTTTTTTTCACGTCAGTAGCACGATGATGTTAAAATAAGCTTATAAAATAATATTATCATCATTAATAACATGAATGTTCTTTAACGCCTACATATTAATAATGACGTGAATGCATTAAAACTAGAAAGCAAGCAACAATGTTTGCCGGTACTTTGCAAAGCTTGTTAACACTGCATAAATAAATCTCGATGAAAGTTCGTAATTTTAACACGTTAGGCCTATTAGTTTTTAGCTTTAGGCCATATATCCTCTAATTTCAAGGATTTAAAATAAATCCCAAGGGATTGTGATTAGGGACCAATCATGTATTAGATTTAAAATTAAATTTTTAAGATTTAAAATTCACATCTATAAGATTAATTTTAAATCTAAAATTTGATTGGTCCCTAATTGGCAGTCATAAGGATTTTTTTTAGTGAAATATCCCTGAAACATGTCACATGAAACCCGTTATTGCATTCATGACCCGGGTTCATGACATGTCGACATCTGCATCATTGATATCGACAAAACAATAATAAATGTTTAGTTTATCAGTTTTTGCGTTAAAGCGAGTTGGAGGGGAGCGTGACCTATCGGTATTCGCGCTCATAAATTATATTAAGTCAAGTAAAGATGAAAGTCATGAAAGGTGTGAGTAAGGAGGCCGACAGGCTTGATATAAGGGGTGTCAATTCTGCTCCATGTCCACTTTCTCAGGAAGGGAGAAACACCCAAAAGTTTAATGTTGGTATATTTCGTCCATAACTCCAAAACTACATGACCTATGGAAACGAAGGCCTACATACGATTATTGGCTTTCTTGACTAATCTAACATCCTATAACATCGATGTATTAATATTAGTTAAATGACCAAACCTAACCAAATATGGTTCCTGCCATTCGACCCGCCTTAAGGGAACTACATTTTCCGAACTACTTTTAGTTCGTTATAAACTTGACTTTGAGAATCAATACATTATTTATTTCAATCAGTTGCTGTCTGCGTGTATGCCGGTGGGGGGGGGCACTGTTAAGGCACTGTTATGCCTGATAATATACTCTTAAAAAATAATTATGAACTATTCACAATGAACAGACTTTTTTTTCAAAATAAAAGGATTTTCTCATCAAAATAACAAAAAACTCATCAAATTTTATAGGATTGACTTACATTTTAAAGAAACTGAATAGGTTCTGGTCAAAAATGACCAACAAATGGAATTTAAATAGTTTGTCTTTGTCAAAATAAAATGGATAACCTTGTTAATAATGAGTTGGAGATCTTGTAAATTTGAATACCGTAAAACCTCGTTTACACGCATATATAGAGTGCTTTTTGTGAAAGCTAAATTAATGCAGACGCCATCAATCGACAAAATTATAATATTATGGAACTTGAGCAAATTAATTACCGCTACAAACATATATTACAAACAAGTGCTATGTAAGACCAATCTATTGTATTGGCATATTTACGGCTGTCTCGTATTAATTTAACTTTCACCAAAAACACTCTATATGCTTGTAGACGAGGTTTTACGTTATTACATTTACGTGCTAATAAAATTACTTGTTAAAATAAAACGGAAACTATTCATTTTGATAAGATTGTGGGTTCAAAATGAAAATATACCTAATCAAAATGAACAGTATCAAAACGAATAGTTACGACAAATGAATAGGGATTCTTTAAAAAGAAGTTCATTGTACGAAAGTATAGAGTGTACATCATGCATAATATTGAACCACAAAAAACGTCATTAACGGAAGTATTCGTTTTGAGTAATTTGTAATAATAATTAAAAATAATTTAGTTGACGGAATTGGTGTCGGTTTGAAATGCACCTAATTAATTAGCTTCTTAATTAGCTTCCGTAATTGATCAAAACAGAATGAACAGGAAATAAAGCCCATTCAGTGATTTGCTCATCCGGACGATCCTAAAAATCATCAAAATTTATATACTGACAGTAAATTAGCTATATATTTGAACGTTGCTTGAACTTCATCAATACTGCTGTTTTCTTCGTTTTTTGCCAAATTTTTCTTTTCAAAAATACCAAATGGCAATTTGAATGACTAAAATCCTGGTTATTCCTTCATGTAATTTTACACGAAATTAGGGTTAGGATTAGAGTTAGGGTTAGTTTAGGGTTAGGATTAGGGTTAGGATTAGGGTTAGGGTTAGGATTAGGGTTATGATTAGGATTAGGCTTAGGGTTAGGGTTAGGGTTAGGATTAGGGTTAGAGTTAGGATTAGATTACACAAAATCGACCAAAATCCTTCATTTTTAAGCAATTTGAATTTATTCATACTTGTGCTGGGATTTACCAAAATGATTATTTCGTCAATAGGCCTATCGCAAATAGTATTCACCTAAATATTCTTTTGTACTCTTCCTTACTAGTTATTTTTGTTACTTTCTTAATTAATTTATTATTAATTAATTAATTAATTTTTTTTATTAATTAAATCATTTATTTTATCTCTACCCAGCCCCTATTCCTATGCCAAAGGATTGTCGGGATATTAAGGATTTAGGCGGTGGAAAAGACGGTATCTATACTATCTTCCCTACATGGACAGATACGTGTGAGGGCGTCAAAGTGTGGTGCCAGCAGGGACGTGATGGTGGCGGTTGGTTGGTAAGTAAAGGCATGATATAGGCCTACTTTGATCAGCTCGTAATCGGCGGGCCTTAAATAACATCGCGGATTAATATCAAAATATTTTATTTTGAGAATTTTCTTGTGACATTTCGCCAGAAGCATCACGAATTATTAATTCAAGTCCTACTTTGTCTACTTTCTTTAACACACAAAATAAAGACCAGACAGGCCATCAACTAAGAGCACTCTTAACATGCTTAACGTGGGTCTACTTTCGGCATAGTGGTAAAAGCCTAACATTTCCCGCCTATTATGAGCTGATCAATCAAAATAATATATACACGCTTCAATGATTTATTATAAGTAGGTCAAATTTGAAAAATGTAAGTTTTAAAGTTTTAGGAAACTTACAGATATAGATTTTTCATTATGGCATGGCATTGATTGGAATACGCTTGCAAACAATCAATGAGATCACTGTTTGAAAATAATACAATTAAATCTTTATGCATTTTAAAATGTCTTTTTCTTGGTTTCGCGAATACAAAATGAGATTCGGTAAAATTGTCCTGCAAGAAATGCGCGTGTAGGAAACATGTTTTTGTTTAGCCTATTTGCAATGACAATATCACTGGCTACAGGCCCGTACGCAGGGGGGGGGTGCGTCGCATTTGCCAAAGTGTACAAAAAGTCCCAAAATATCAGGATGTGTGAGCGTTGCGAGCCAAAAAATCAGGTTTTTGTATGGGTTTTTCGTCAAAAAAAATGTCAAAATTTTGGAAAGAAATTCCACTTTTCACAAAATCGCCCCCCCCTTGGGAAAAAAGTCAACTTTTTCAAAATCAGCACCCTCCCCCCCCCCAAAAAAAATCGCCTGACTGGCTATGATGTTTAGATAAAATGGAACGAACCCATCATACTATTGGATAGTTTTGATTGATTGATGGTGCGCGTTAAATATATTACTCCATAAGATGTTAGTCCATGTGAAGTCATTAAATTGAACATTTTTTTTTATATTATAGGTATTCCAGAGACGTACAGATGGTCGCGCCGATTTCTTAAGAAACTGGGAAGAATACAGGAATGGATTTGGCAAACTCTCACAAGAATTCTGGCTCGGAAATGAAGTCCTTTATCATATCGCTATGGGAGACCAGTAAGTATTATGCCATATGATTATGTGTTAGCGCATTCTGATGAATTGCGATGAAATATGAATTTATCACCTGCCGAGGATCATCCCGGGGGATCATCTTGGACAAAATTTTGTGTTATCTAAAATAAATAAACACTAGAGAAAGTTCATGCAATCTTATTGGTTCTTAGCCGTGTTATATGACACGATATCAGCAAAGCTCGTGCGAGTCGACGCGATATATACTCGGACATGATAATTATTTGAATTGGAAGTGCATAGCTACAACGGGACTGATCGATTTTAAGCCCTAGGTAAATCCTTGTAAAATGTAGGATTTAATTTGATCAAAATTTGGAATACTTATAATTAATATTTTTATATGAATAGAAGTATTTAAGAATGAGAATAAATGTATTGTTTTTAGCCGCTGACGTGCATATCTATTGTCTTATAACACCGGCGACTTCATTTAGGCGTAAAACAACTAGCCTTGTTATTCTACTTAAAATAATGATGTTGCCCGTGGTATATGAGACGATAATAAGCACGACAGCAGCTAATACCTTTATTGTCGACTGAGCAGAGCTTCTTCAATCGGTTCAAACAGTGGCGTAGGGTAGCCGGGGAGGGGAGGAATAAGGAGGTGTGGGGGGCGGTGTCAGCCGTCCTTTTTTTTTTTCTTTTTTTTTTAAAAACATTTCAAGACATTTTCTTTTGTGGTGAATATCAAGTTATCATGTTTAAATTTAATATCATTATTATAATAGCTTTTATTCATCGGTTAAATATTCCCCATCCGAATACACTCGATCCCCTACATGAACAAGTAGTACACACATGAAGAATTATAATGTGACTGGTGTGAGCACCTGTACTTGGGCTTGTGCATCTGAGTCAAATCATAGATTTTAAATATTTAAAATCTATGGTCAAATGAATAGAGAAATCCTTTACCGTACCATGTTTACAGAAATTTAGGATTTATAGGAGCTTAGGCAAAGTATTAATAAAAATTGGATATAATTATCCAGATATGCATAATTATTGATTCTGTCAGAGAAAACTGTATTTGACCTAATTAGCACCCTGGGCACTTAAGTCAGTCACTTTTAGGGGGGGGGGGGTGCTTGTTACAATGATGAAATGCAAGTCACCGTTATAATTTACACACATAAGGGATCGTTCATTATTTGTACAGGAGGGGGGCCGGGAGCAGTGAGAAAGTCACTGCGGAAAACTATATGACCCGTCAGCCGTCTTTTACTACACCATACCGTAATTAAATAAAGTTTAAATAAGTTAAATTTAAAAGACCTATACTTGACTGGTAACGTGACGTTTCCTTTGGGTAATTGATGACGACATGTAACAGGTCAGAAATAGGGATTACGTGTCTGTCAAATCTATTTTCGGCTAGTAGTATCAGTCATCCAAATGAAGTAAATGAGTAGGAACGTTATTGCCACGGTATTAAACATAGGCAGATAACTTTAATAAGTTGTGTTGAAGGTATGAAGTTTAACAAGTTCTTCTGAAAAAAAATCAGAAGCGATACCAAGCCTTAATTTTTCGTCATGCTGGACGTTTCACACGTCGTTGCATTCTTTCATGCATTAAAAATATTGATAGTGACGAGCAACAGTTTTTTCTACACCGCCCTTTGCATTATATAGACCAATGAGGACGATTTTCTAATTTTAATGTTTACAGTGGAAAACCCTTTTGACATTGTTGCTATAGGCCTACTCGCTCGCTGCCATTCAATTATCTAGCACGTAATCGAAGAATGCGTTATATAATTGGGAGTTTGACATAATGCCGAATACGGATTCGTCTCTTTATTAAATTCACGTTAGGCACGAATTCTCTTGAATTATTAGAACATGTATCAGCGATGCAGCACTATCCCATTATCTAACCCTCTATATCGCTCTCTTTCACTCACTTATCACTGGCTTAATAATGAAAGTGACTCAAGTCAGCGCAAGATTATGTCCATATTTGGCATATCAACCCCTGTTTATTTTCTTACACGGAATAAATCGTCTTACCTAAACCAACCAAAAGACATGTGACGTCAGATTCGTACGCTGCCTTAAGTTGGTTTCCTGAACATACATTCCACCGTTAACCCCATGGACACAACCGGTCATCTAACAGCATTTCTGATTGGTTGATAACCTGAAATGTTCATTTCAATTGCCAATTATGACTAGGCTTTAAACTATTTATGGTAAAACTTGCATTTGCAGGTGATCTTATTAATACCCTCCTTGATTGGTTCAAAATTGGACACAGTAATTCATTTTGACCAATCAACAGGTAGTTCTCATGGGGTTAAACAATGCTGCCCTCTAAATCTCGCTCTCGTGTGTGGTCCCTTATTCTATAATTCAAATGAGGTAATGCGTAACCTGAATTTAACAAAGAGACGAATCCGTATTCGGCGCTCTGTCAAACTTATAACGATTTACCTGCTATTTGTCGTTTTCAATAAACAGGGAAAAAAGAACTAAAAAAGAAGAATTAAGAAAACGACAAAAAAACTTGTTAGATATAATAAGATTGATGAAGGTAGACATTGAGGCTCAAGGACTTTGTATTGCCTTCTTAATTTCGTATATCATTTAGTCTAATCTGTGTAAAGGTAAATAATTTCCATAACTTATTT
Source organism: Amphiura filiformis (assembly GCF_039555335.1). Classification (NCBI taxonomy): domain Eukaryota; kingdom Metazoa; phylum Echinodermata; class Ophiuroidea; order Amphilepidida; family Amphiuridae; genus Amphiura; species Amphiura filiformis. The sequence continues at coordinate 31,163 of NW_027305625.1, forward strand.
TCTTTTTCTAAAGAATGGAACTAAGAGTGGAACTTCAGGACTTCCAATTTAATGAGGTACATGCCAGGTATTTCCGGTTCAGCATTGGTGATGAATCAACGAATTATACTCTTTCTGTTGCAGGATATGACCCAAGCTCAGATGCAGGTACGAATATGTCACGCTATGTTTGGGCATTCGTAGTGTTAGGCTAACGGAGTTATGGCAGTTATGACAAAAACAATAAAAACACGATTTAATTGCAGTGCTAAAAATATGAAAAACAAACTTTTGGCAGCATCACGAGAAAAAAAAAAAGAAAGAATGCAAAACCGTGATTGTTAGATTCTGATGTTTTAAGTATTTTGAGTAGTAGTTCAACAGCCTAGTTCACGTAGAGGAAAACAGGTTTCAATTCATACGCGCGTTTAGGCAGAGACAACGATTAAGCAAGTACTACACTGTAAATTCAAGTGTTTAGGGTTTCTGTAACACTTTTTAAACACTGCAAGGTGTTTAATTTTTCATATACACAGAAAACACTAAACACCAAAGTATAACAAAAAGTAAGCAAATGTTTACAAATAAACACATGCATTTACTTTCTAAACAATATGAAAATAAACATGTTGAAATGTTTAGATCTAAATACTCTGATGTGTTTACTCTTTGTGTTTATGTGCTTACTTTGGTGTTTAGGTGTTTAGGTGTCCTATACCTTTACTGTGTAAATGAAAAATTAAACACCTTGCAGTGTTTAAAAAGTGTTACAGAAACCCTAAGCACTTGGATTTACAGTGATATATATAGTAATACATTCATATTCGTACAATATTGAAGTCTTTACATGTTAAATGTTTGCACATACTGTAATTCAGCCCCTATGGCTGCGAAAATAATTCAAATAAACCTGTAAAGAAAACGAATGAAAATGTCGTTTTATTATTGCTATAGGGGGCCTATCTGATATTGGCGGTAATTTTTGTTCTTCCTGCATGTTTTTAATCCTGTAAAGCTTATATTAGTAGAAGTATTTAAGCAAGTTGATGAGCCTTTCATTTTCTACGCTTTTTAAATGCATAGGTGATGCAATGAGTGGACACAATGGACAAGCATTCTCAACATGGGACAATGACAATGATCGTTGGACAAAGAACTGTGCGGCCGAGTATGGAGGTATGTAAACGTGTAGATATTCCTAGTGGTTTTCTCATAACGACGAATACCAAATAAACATAAACCGTCCATTTGTATTATCCTGCCTGTAGAGGGCGATATAAAGCGGGTTTTTTTACCACTGGGCCTTTCAAATTTCTGTTTTTAATTTTGGTTTTGATCAGATGATTTCCTATTACCGTAGTTAAGCTCTCTGCGGAAATTGAAAGCTTAATTGTTTCTTGAAGAAGGCGTTCTCGGTGTCCATTTTAGCGTCTTACATAATCGTCTGACCGCAGAATTGCCTGTTAGAAGTTTAGTTGATCAACAGATGCCATTAAATTTCGCAGTCCAATATTTGCGAGAAGAGAGAGCAACCAGGTACAGCTACACCTGAAAGTGTGGTATACATAATTATTTAAAAAAATCCAACCGTGTGGGGATTATTTCTCTGTGAATAATGTAGAGCGTGAAATATTATTGACGGATGATAGTAAAGACGCATATCATTAGATGACGAATTAGCACACATGCTTTTTGCATTTAAATTTGAACACATCTGCCACAAACGGTTAGTTTTAATCTATTGAACAATAGAGAAACCTATTGTAGGGACGGTTTATAGTCACCTGGTATTCGTCACTTTGCGCACTACGATATAATCATTCACCATTGTATGGTCTCCGGGGTACGGTGGTGTTTTTTTTTGATAGGCTAAAACAGTTCGGCTCTTAATTCATGATAGCTAAACGTCATGATATCACGGCAACATCATCGGGCCCATTTTCCGTACTAAACATGCTAACTTAACGTGTTAAACCAGCGAGTAGTTGGGGAGCGAAGAAAAATTGAGTCTCAGCATGCAGCAACACGCCTGCCCTCAAAGTTTGATCGACTCCCCCGCCAGTAAGGTGGTAGACCCTACTTCAAATAATTTTTGCCAACATGAGCGCAAGAGATGAACGCACGATTAACCCTAACTCTTTAAAATCTTACAAAATCTTACACTAGAAAACCACTGCGCATGCATGCATTCCACGTGGTGACACGATGCAATCAGTCATATCCAAAATCAAGGAGTCGCTGGCCGGGTCAGCTAAATCCCCGTCTACAAGTCGGTGATTTTTTGTGGGGCACTCGAGGGGTGTAAAGTTCGAATCCTGGGGTGCCAAGTAAACCACGTTTAGGGTTTGGGGTATAACGTACCCAAGTTATTCGAGCGTTTTAATATTCGAGCGTAAAAATATATTAGGGAGTACGGTGGCCGAGCGGAACGGGCTACGACTCATAATCGGAAGGCTGCGGGTTCGAGCCCCGGCGACGCCATCGTGTTGTGCCCTTGAGTAAGGCACTTTATCTCGATTACTTCTCTCCACCCAGGTGTGAAATGGGGAGCTGTTATGAATACTGTCCATTGAGCGCCGCCCAAAGGTATGAGCATGCCTTGGGCATTGTATGGCAGCTGACATATTCTAACGACGGCGGAATAAATGTAAAGCGCTTTGGTACATGTTCACATGTGAAAGGCGCTGTATAAATACCAACATTTTTTTTTTGGGGGGTACAACTCCTCACGGGAACTTTACAATGTAAGTGGAACTGGATCAATTTTATATATAAAAAAACCAAAAAAAAACCACCATGTTTATTCTGAGTATATTTTTACTATACTTGAAATTGTAACTTACTATGCTTTTATATAACTTTGTCTTTTTATAGGTGCATGGTGGTACACCAGCTGTCACAATTCCAACCTCAACGGACTATATCTCCGTGGACCAACACGTGAATACGCCAAGGGTGTTGTGTGGAACCAATGGAGAGGATACAGCTACTCACTCAAACGAACCGAAATGATGATTCGTCCGCGTGTCTAATTTGAATTTTTTCATAGACTATAGAAACTCATGATTGATAACATGTTTGTATCTTGTGATTTATCATTCAGTCACGTAGTCCGTGTACTTTATGCCAGCAGTGCTTAAGTGACATTTGCATCCGGAATATTATCAATGTAGGCATTTCAACTGACGGCCTACATGTCGCTGGATGATTTCCAATCTTTAGAAAGATTCCCCACGTCCCCAAGTTCACTAGTTTACAAATCGCTTACAAGTTCAATGTGAAGTATCTCTTTATGGATATGATTCCTTTATACTTTATAGAGTGAGTCACAGTGCCATACTACCCATCATTGAGTTATTAATATCAAAATATGATAAAACTCCTCCGAAACAAGTATTTCCTACAAAAAGTCAGGAAAGACCTGACATGTCTACATACTTAACGTAAATTTTAAATTATTATTATTAATATTTCAACTGTAACAAATCAGTAATTTATTCTGTTAGTTCAAATCCCAAAATGTATGGAATACAATAAAGTTTAACTTGGTCCAATACCGATGACTATAGTTTTGATTTTCTTCATAGTTATTTGCTTTTAAAGGCTTATAGGCCAACTCAGCGATTTACTGAACAAGCACCCCCTAATATTCATCAAAATTTAGATATTTGTTGGAATGGATCAAGCTTAGATGAGCTATAAATACCGAAGCGGACACATGAAAGCAGTCTGGTAACTCACAACAAATTTAGACATAAAGGAAAATGAAACCAAGTAGGCATATGTCCTTACTTTTATTACAAGGCTGTCGAATTCAGCATGGTACGGCGCTAGAAGTAGACACTGAAGATGGCAATTTTCACTTTCAGGGCTGGTTACTTACATGTTTTATGAAAATAGACATAATAATTATGTTGTGATCTAACCGGCCTATATCATGTTGGTATTGCAGTTATGACAAAGATTTGTACAGCAAATCGCTGAATAGGCATTTAAGTAGGCCTACAGTAGATTATCCACAAACATTGACAACACCTAACCTTAGTATCAATATCTGGAACTCACCATCATCATCATCGTTATCGGGATGTTGAGTTCCAGTAACGTGTATTGATATCCGAGAGGGACTATTTTTCTTGTAGGCCATCTGCAAAATGTCCGTTAAAATTACTGGAAAATAGCAGGCTATATAGCCAAAATATGTGGTAATTTCAGAGTAACATGCAGAAATGACATGTTTATAATTATTTTACAGTTTGATAAAAAGTTACCCCAAATTCATCCGCTGGACATCGATTTTCCCACCCTACTGGGCGGGTGTGTTCGTCTCATGTCCCAAAAAGGAGGGCGCACTGTAAATTAATTGGTCTTCAGGGCTGGTGGTCTTTAACACGTACTTCAGTAGTTTAAAACAACAAAAGGCACAAGTCATCATAGCGGGCCTGTGTTGAAATTTTGGTCATTTGGGGATTCAATCTTCTACTTCCTTTTATTAATATATAATATAAACATTCCAGGTAACAATTCATTTTCAAATTCATGAAGTTAATTTAAAAGTTATTGTTTGCTTTTTATGGGCCGTAAGAGAGCAAAGAAAACAGACCTTATAATGGACCCGTAAAGGCAAAGGAAAGAGACCGTAGTGGGCCCGTAAAAACATGAAAAAGCAAAGAAAAGGAAAGAAAAGAGACCTTAGTGAGTATGTAAAAAAGCTTAATAAGCAAAGAGAGGATACCTTAATGGACCCATAAAAAGAAAAAAAAGAGACCACGGAGGGCCCGTAAAAAGCAAAGAGATACCGTAGGCCTTAAAGAAAAGAGACCTTTGTCGGCCCGTATAGTAAAGCAAAGAAAATATGCCTTAATTGCAAGGTATCTTTTCTGAACCTTTTACGAGCATAGTGACTGGAATAATTGAATACGTTAGTGGAAGAAGGGCACAACTCCACCATTTTACGAAAATGAGTAACACCAAACATTTTGTTGCGTATAGCAGACAGTTCTTGTGTGTGAAAGAAGGGGCTCAAATCTATACGGTCTTCCAAGTACACTTAATCATGGTTTCCATGGAAGAAAGGCCAAACCCCATGGAGTTGGGCCTTTTTTCCACAAATATTGGGAATATTACGGAGATGGAGTAAGGCCCTTCCTTCCACTTAGGTATTCAATTATGTAAAATTATTCTATCAGACTAGGACACATTTTAATAAGATAATACCTGACTCGATAGATTTCAAATCTTTTTGTGTCAAAGAAACACGTTAGGCAGGCATTTATCAGTGAAAAAAAAAACATTGTTCTTTAAGGGATCTAAAATGAGCGTTTATTGGGTTTCGACAGTATTTTTTGAGGGACATGAGAGCACCTCAGACCTATCGAATTGCATTCTGAATACGAAGCATGTCTTTCTGATATCAAATAATTTTCATTTTTGAAAATCACAATATTATACAAATTTTATGACAAATTATAAAAAATTGATATTTTTCAAATTTTTGATATAACAGTCCTCGAAGTAAATTATATAAATCTAATGATATATTCTTAAAGTGTATGTAGCAGGGAGGGAAAAGCCGACGGTCAATTGAAAATTTTGACCTTTCATATTGAAGATATGGATTTTTTCCCAAAAGACCTAATTTTTTTTGGTGTTTTGGGAAAAAAATCCATATCTTCAATACGAAAGGTCAAAATTTTAATTGATCGTCGGCTTTTCATCCCACCTACATACACTTTTTAAGTATAAATCATCAGATTTATAAAGTTTACTTCACGTACTGTTAAATATCAAAAATATCAATCTTTAATAATTTGCCATAAAATGTGTATTAAATTGCGAATTTCAAAAAATCCAAATTATTTGATATCAGAATGACATTCTTCGTATTCAGAATGCAATGTGATATGTCTGATGTGCTCTAATGTCCCAAAATAAATACTGTCCAAACGTTCATACCCCAGCCCTTAATACAATATTACAGAAAACCCGAATCACGTCAAAAAACTATAACCTTTATAGTTATACAAAACATAGTCGAATCTAACTGTTAGGGTCCCTGTGAGATTCATATAAAGGCAGAAAAACAAGTTATTAAGTCCAATTTTATTTTATTCTTTTTGCAAATTTCTCACTCGAGACCAAAATATACCCTTTGATATTAAACATTTCCCCTGAAAGATTGATCCCCATCTTTCAGCAATTCCCCCAAAGACCTCAAAATATAGAAACCTATGTTAAACATTTCCCCTGAAAGATCCCCATCTTTGAGCAATTCCACCCAAAGACCTCAATAGAACCCCATGTTAAAATACTTTACTATTTTGATCAGTGCCCCCCCCCCCTCCAGATTGAACAAGTGGGAAATTCAAAATTTCTTAAACGTTTCATTTAAATGTGTGTGTCCCCCTTTTGCCTATAGGGGCTGTAATTTTCGGAAGGGGGTCGTGTTATATGTCGGTGACCGGAGTCAATTTTTATGACCCGCCCCCTTCCGCACACATATCTGAAACCAAAGGTCAAGAAATGCATGCGGCTAGGCACTTGACCTGTTGACGGAAAGAATTTGCGCGGTGAAAAATGACAGCCCCCAAATAGATATCATGTTTCACCCTCCCGAAGTATATTGATTGGTTTTTAAAGTCATCCGATAATTATTTTTAGAACATAACATGAAAATGATACTTTTTTCATCATGCGCTCACTAAAAGCGGGTGACTGGAATGTGCGGCCACATTGACCCCAGCCCCATTTTCAACTCCTTCTCACACAATGACCCCCTTTTTGTTTTACTGAACTCCCTCTCACAGACTTACCCAATTACCTTTTTCCGTTTCCTGTCCAAAGACACCTTTTTTCGAGAATTTTTGATAAATTTTTGATAATCTCTCACCGAATGACCCTGTTTTTTCATTATTTTTCTTCAAAGTTTTCAAAAAGTTTCAAATTTTGATGATTTGTTTGCCCCCTTTTTTGGAGTCTAAGCTCTCACTTAAAGACCTCTAGTTTCGAACTTCTGTCCGCACATCCCCGTCACTACCCAAGTCGAGTGCTCCCGGGCTATAAATGCTACAAAAAATAATATCGTCAGCCTACTACGATGATGCCTGAGTCATTTTTTTCCACCATGGTGGGATAATTCTGAATTGACACTTAATCATGTTAATTTGTGTGTACTTTGTCTTGGGTCCAATCTCTATCATGGAAAGTTTGCTATATCTTTCTAAATATATGATTGTTTGTTCTAGATTTGGGTTTTAGCGTTTCATATTTGAAAGAACTAATGTTTAATTGCAACATTTCGAAACCACAAACCAAAACTGGGTGCTAGCTATGATGTACAAGATTGGGCTACAGTATGCATTTTACCAAGTTAGCAATAGGTAATTGCTTCATTTTGCATATGCATGACTTTCTTTATTATACTCAAAATCGGATTTTATTATAGATGTTATAAGGAAGTTGTTTACGTGCATATAGGTTCCTTCACAGCCGGTTTCTGTCGTGTATGTTTGCGAGTGAGCCACTAGCAGACTGGGTTGCGAGGGACTACAGGACAAAATACCTGTTTCTGACTATAACTATTAGCAATTTGGCACCCTACTGATAATGGTTAATTGGAAATCTGAAAATAAACACTTATTTTGTAAACAGATGATACTCTGTGATTATTTATGGATGGAAACTTAGGAAATTGCTGTTAATGGAATAATTGGTATATTAAACATACATTTTGTTTTTTCAACAATAAAAATCCATTCACAAATAAGGTTTTTAGGAACCATTTGACATTAAATATTTTGAACAATTGCTCTATGAAAAATGATATAAATGAACCCCTGCTGATCCAGGCTACTGATAAGCTGTCAACAAGTGACACTAATTCAACAATTATAATGAGCAATTATCTGACCAGACAGGAACCAAGCTGGGTATAAGGTGGGGGGGGGGGGGGTGAAATACCAGTAATTGGGGTAGATAGTTGCTTTGGTTTTATACATTTTGGTAGAGCAACTGGGCAGTTAGTAGTAACAATTATAATAAACACATTCAGAAAATAAAGATTGAATTGAGCCAGGGAACCCCTGGGATTGAGTAATCAGTCTTTTTGATTATAATTGTTAAAAGTCATCTGAGCCTGAGGTGGAATAAGTATATATTGTTGGATTGTCAGAATGTTCAAAGTCATGTCATAAAACGTAATCACAAAGTCGTCTGAATATAGATTGTTGGATTGATGCGAAACTCGGTGGATGTGATTTCCATTGATCCCTTATAAATTAAATGTAGACCTATTTAACACACATTTTTCAATTTAGCTTATAGTATGTCATTGGTGGTATTCGTGGTAACAACATTTCCAACCCGGTTAGTTGTGCATGTGCTACACACAAAAAATAGCATTCAAGTACTTGTCAATGTAAAATTATGAAACATGAATTTCATCCATGGTGTTGTCTTTTTAAAGACATTTCTTGTTAAATTTTGAAAACAAAGTACAAAATATGGTTCAAGCCCGCGGGTTCAAGCATGCATTTAAACATATTTATTCACCAATCTTTGCACAAGAACAAATGATAATGAGACAAATTAAAGGGAATAATCAGAAATAATTAGGGTGATTACGTAACTGATGCATGCTTTAAATTAAAAGAAATAGGGTGATGATATTGGGACTTGTATGTATTGTCTGGAGCCGGTGTCTGGATACATGTAATTGAGAGTTTAAACCAGTGAACCCAACTGAGATGGCTGCAAATGGAAACGAAATGAAAACCGTTGGCGCTTAGCGTGGCTTCCTGAATAGTACCAATTAACATGATTAGCAACTAATTAGCACATTCCACAATACACAATTAGCATTATCATGTATATCAGGTAAGAATAATTAAAGGCACATAAAGGTTTATTGAGGAATATTTTTTCTTTTTGAAAAAGAAAATGTAAGCCTAAAGAAAAAATTGTTTTACTTTTGCTCGAATTGCCACCCATCTTAGCCGAGCTCATCTTTCAGGACAAGTTCTTTGACTTAATGTTTAATATGCACATATGCCTACATAGAATAACATTGATGTATTCGATACAAACCTTAATACTCTAGGCCTACATCTTGGGGTCAACTTCGGAGTTAGGATTTTTGAAAGGAGGTTATTGAACCATTGTACCATCGGAAAGGAACCATTTTGGCTGGTGCAACTTCATCTGGGTTCAACCTCAAATGCTCTATCCAGACTTTAAATAATTGTATGTTTATTCCAGATGATTCCGTGCGAAATAATGAACCCAGTGGGACGATTCAAACACTTCCTTTGGTTGATCTCCAGCGGTTTACATACTTATACATACATAAGCAAATGTATCGTGTGGACAATTAAAAATGATTATTCATGACACCTGGGACCAAAACAGCAGACCAAATATAATACACATCAGCTTTTATGTCATGTTTGGTAAATGAAATCATTATGCTGTCACAACCGTTTTACGTTGCCATTATCGTCGTGTCTAGAACACACAGTTCAATAGTATATTAAGTTAACGTGGGTTATAATTTACTGGAGTTGAGATTTCGGGATTCGGAAAGCCTTTGATTCTGTGATTGTGGCTATCGATGTACCATTTTAAGAATCACGTACCAATTATGAGCTGATAGTTAGTTCTAGTTCAAAGTTCCTGAATAGTTGATCTTGCAGGAAAAGATCTAACTCTCCAGCTGACTCTCGCGGTAGGCTTGGATTGAGGAGTGGTTGCTGGAACTCTAACAATTCTTTTATAGATCAGCAAAATCACGTTGAACAAAATGAATGGCGATGGTGTCTACATGCTGTTGCTTGCTCTGGTAGCTGTGTTGTGTGATGTATGTTGGGGACAGGGGCGTCCTTGTCCTTCGGTGAGACCAAATCATTGTGGTGGAATTCAATTTACCCTTGATCAAGGTAAGAATTGGACGGTGTAATTATTATGTTTAACCCGGGGTGGTGACTTATGGGGGAGGGGGAAAATATTTTTGGCTGGCCAAAAGCCTGGGGGAAAGATTTATTGGTAGGCCAAAAAGGGGTGACGATTTTTATAACAGATATTTTGAGCACCATTATAAATATGGCAAATTGTCCGCTCGTTGCGCTAGCTCGCATTATGGTTAGACAATTTCAGGTTCAGGGGTTCTCCAAAATCTGGCATTTGTAAAGGGCGCGGGTGGGGGAAATATTTTTTGGCGTGTCGAAAGGAGAGGGGGGGCAAAGATGTTTTGGCATGTCAAAAAAAAAAAGGGGGGGAGAGTGATTTTCTGAAGACCATTTTGAGAATTCATCACCTAGGGGTACACATAATTATAGCACAGCTCTTAAGTGATACATGTATAAAGAGGGAAGTAATTTTAATCCTATAATGTTTGAATTAAAAACCAATAATAAAGAAAGAAACAAACAAACAAACATATATTTCTTTAAGGCCTTTAAGGGGAGATTGAACTTGTGAAATAGCCAAATAGTGCAAATATCATAATTTTGAGTTATTTCCAAATTAAAATGCTTTAGAAATAAAGCTATTGCTTTTTATTTGTATGAGCTCAATCGGCCATTTGGTTCTCAAACAACAGCAAATCGAAGTTAGATAGACGACGCTAAAAACATTTTAGGGGTGGTGCAATAAATTATGTGTACCACCGGGGAGGTGAATTATAGGGGGAGGCAAAGATTTTTGGCAGGCCAAAAGGGAGGGGGGGCAAGCATTTTTGGCAGGTCGAAGGGGAGGGGGTCAGGCGATTTTGGCAGGTCGATAGGGGGCAAGTGATTTTTGGCACAGATATTTTGGGCACCGTTTCTATATTACGTCCTAAAAAGGTGTAGGAAAACGTTAGGAACACGTTCAAATATGCTCGCATTATTATGATAAGACAATTTAAGGTTTTAGATTTAGGTTCTCCAAAATCTTGCATGTGTAAGGGGGGGCAAAGATATTTTGGCACATCAAAAGGGGGAGGCAAAGGTTTTTGGCACGTCAAAAGAGGGAGCAAAGATTTTTGGCACGGCCAAAGGGGGGGCAAGCGATTTTTTGGCAGACCATTTTGAGAATTCACCACCCCGGGGGTACACATAATTATTGCACCACCCCTTACCTACAGCGATACATGCAATGTATTTCTTTTGTTTTTTATTGTTTTTCAAAGGGCGATTTTCAACAAAATTATTCGAAGGTAAATGATAATTATAATTAATTTTAATACTATTTACAATGTAAATGTTGTCTAATTGTTAAAATTATTGGATTTTTTTTGCATGAAAAGCTTCATCAAGATACACCATCCTACCAAATATGAAGTCCATAGGTTAAGTAATTTGGAAAATCACATTTACAAGTTCAGATTCCCCTTAACACGCTTGAGTGGTTAGATCTGGGTTTAGGCTGGGACTCCGTAAAGTTTCAAATATGGTGCATTTTCAGGAATTTTAGCATAGCCATGTCCCTCACATGTCCATTATTTTCCTCTCAAAATCCCAACATTACGAATTGTGTGTTTTTGTGTGAAAAAGAGGTATAGCCTAACCCTATAAATGGATCGTTATGGATCGTTATGGATCGTTACTTCTATAAAGTCGGGATTCCAGAATTCCCTGAGAAAACATGTGAACAAAGTCAACCATTGATGAAGATGTGATGGCATGGCGGAATGCGTGAAATTGGGGGAACGCAAAATTATGTTTTTGGAGAAAATACAACTGAACTGCCCAGCAAACACAAAACGTTTTCGACATCATTCACAAAAGGTTATAAGAGGTTGTCAGAATATCGGGTTATATAAAGAGTATAAAAAAGTTTTAATAACATTCCAAAAACATTTTTGAAAACTTGGTACAAATCATTCTAAAACAGAATGTTATTTTGGTGATGAAGAAATATTTTGCAAAAAATGTTTGCCCAAAATATTTACAATAACGTTTTTAAAATGTTTTCACGACCTTTATATAACCCGACATTTAAATGTTATTAAAACGTTTTGTAAAATACATTTTAAGAACATTTCTGTGTTTGCTGGGTGCAAATATTTTAACATAATGTTGACAAAATATTTGGCCAAAAATGTTTGCAAAATAGTTTACAATGACACTTCGAAAACATTTAAAAAATACCGGTATTGTTGTAGTGTGTTTTCATACAAAACGTTTTAAACGATTTCAAGACCTTTATATAACCCGACATTTTAATGTTATTAAAACGTATTTAAAACGTTTTAAAAACATTTTTGTGTTTGCTGGGTGGGCTTTTGCCTTGGCAAATGTCTTGGTTCAAGCATTATAATTAAAACACATTTTCAAGTTGTAAATATTAATTATTATTTTAGAGCCACTACCAAAGGATTGTAAAGACATCTTTGACAATGGACAGGTTAAGAGCGGTGTGTACTCTGTGTTCCCTACTGACGTTGGCTTTTGTTCACCTATTCGAGTGTACTGTGATATGGAAGATGGTGGCGGCTGGACGGTAAGTTGGTCTATAAATCGGAACGAATTTGTGCTTTAATATCAATTATTATCATTTCATATTTGTTCGACAATTGTAAGAAAATATTCAAAAAATGGTGATGATTTTGATTGACTTTTCAGAAAACAAGAGGGGTAAGGCCCCCTCAGGGCTTGGGCACATATCCCGCTTGTAACCATGGTAACGTGACCGTTGCAAGTACCAACGGTTTGTGATCATCCACCATAGACGACAAAAAAAAAAATCCTGTTCTACGGGCGGACGAACCTTTCAAGTAGGGTCGGTCTGTCGGTCGGCCTTCTTTTTTTTTTGTTGAAAATGACCCAAAAATTCATCAAAATTTGTAAATAATTTGCAATTTGTGAAAATACAAAGAAAAAATTTTGTTCCTGTAATTTCCGAAATTTGGGTCGTCATTCATTTGTACAGGAAATTTTTTCCCCAATTTGTTCAAATCTGGGTCGGTCGGGCCCGTAGAACAGGGTTTTCTTTTTTCGTCGCCTTATATAGATGTTTTTGTTTTGTTTCCTTTTTTTTTCGTTTCGTTTTGTTTTATTTTTATTTTAAAATTACAAGGATTGTGCTATATACCGGCTATATAGGCATACATATTGCCATATGTATCAACTTTAACATGTTTTCAGCGAGCTTCAATTTCAATTTATGCTTTATATGGGGCGTGCGTGTTCTCTTTCTCACAGACTGTTATTAGATCAATAGGCCTATATATTTAACCGGCGGTTTTGCAATATACGTGACTTTTTCAATATTTTATTTAATAATTTGGAGAATTTAAGAAATCAGTTTACGATAGAAATTGCAACCACACAAACCTAGCACTTATTAATTAAAAAAACAAGAACTGTCTTTAAAAAGAGGCAACGCTATGGAGATCATGTTTCATAATTTTGCCTCGGCAATACTTGGAATGCTAGTAACCACCAATGACATACTGGGAAATACTCATGAATTTTTATGTTGAAAGCTGAATTGAAAATGTGTGCTAAATCAAATTTAGGTCTACATTAATTCATACTTGTAATAAAGGGCTCAATGGAAATCCATCCACCGAGTTTCACGACAATCCAACAATCTAGATGACCTTAAAGGGCATATCTCTTGCAAAAACAAGTTTATCTCCATTCGAAGAGAATAATTATTACATTACAAGTTGACACTCGTTGCAATTTTTAATGCGTATTCAATCTAGATGACCTTAAAGGGCATATCTCTTGCAAAAACAAGTTTATCTCCATTCGAAGAGAATAATTATTACATTACAAGTTGACACTCGTTGCAATTTTTAATGCGTATTTCTCCTGAAAAAAAGAGAAATTGTGTTGGTAAAGTTCGGGCTCGTATATACGTGTCCTTCCCCCCTTCGAAGCGAAATTAATTTTCAAGGCAACGGGCTGATGACGTAAGTAAATGAAGCGGGCACTATAGGGGAGAGTGGGGTAATCCCAAACATCGTTTCATTTAAGCCCATTACTACACATTAAAACAACGTAAGATAGAATAAACCATACCAATATCAAGAGTGGGATTACCCGCCGTTCCCCTATCATGCATATGTTCACGATAACACAATAAGCCTAGAGCTCTTTTCATGTTCATTCATGCATATATCATCTAGATGATCTATGATTCATGTATAATATATAAAAAATAAGCGGCTGATTTTATCCATATGTTTAAAAACCATTAAATTTGTAATACTTAATTCATAGGTTTTTTCTGAGAGCAACAACAGTTCACGTTCTGTGCATTGAGAATGTTTACAGTCCCTTCTCTCAAAGCGGGCACATCTCATTTCATGACGTAAACTTTTTTTCTAGGTCAAATCTGTCTCGTTCGAAGGAACTCACCGCTTAAGTTGGTTTTTGCGGAATATCAATTTTAAACGTCTTATTTTCTCAAAAAAGGAGTCATTTTCATTGTCCTCATTATATTAGCTTGCCAATGATATGATGTTGTTCGACCAATATAATGCCGTTTAAGAATGTTTGCTGCTCAAGGGTGATCATATCATCTAATGATCATACTAACCAAGTTTCATGACAATCCAACCATAGATCATCTAACTATCTATTACTATCGGTAACTGTTAACCTTGATATGACCTTGATGGTTTTGACGCTTAATTGTGATTACATGCACCACGTTTTATGACAATCTGACAATCAATGCTCAGTTGACATCAAATGACCTTGGCACGACTTTGAACATTCTGACAATCCAACAATTACACTTAGTCGACCTCAGATGACCTTTAGCAATTTGTGATCGACCTTCTGGCAATCTATACTCAATTCACCTCGGATGACCTTGACCTGACCTTCAACTTTTTCGCGCTTACACCCATCATGTCCATAACAATTTAACTCCTACAATTTCCTGTCAACTCTCAATAACGTCAAACTCCTGTCTTTTACATTTGCCAATATTTAGTACACTACAGTGTTTTAAGTAATGTCTAAAACTGAAAAAATTATGGTTCCTGCAATCCCTTAAAAGCATGGCATTTTATTTAAAATATATTTATTCGTTTACTGTTAGTTACAAGCACATTATAATAAAAAAAACTAATTACTTAATCCAATTCAATTAATTGCTAGGACTATACTTCTGCGAAGTTTATTGTGCAAAAGTAGAATTCAAATATTATAGGTCCTAAAGACTTTATTATTTTGTGAACGGATTTTCATTGTTGACAAAACAAAATGTATGTTTAATAATGTTAATTAGTTTCGTTGATAACATTCTCCTTAGTTTTCATCCATAAATAATTTCAGGGTATTATCTGTGAGTGATTACAAAATAAGCGTTTAGTATGTTCAGATTCAATTGATAGATAGATCGACGTGTGTACGATCACGTCGTTTGGAAATAGCAATCTCCCTATTATGATTTATTCAACTTCAAGTCAGTTTATTTTAATTTTACAGGTATTCCAAAGACGAATTGACGGCGCGGAAGATTTTTACCGTGGATGGGTGGCATATAGGGCCGGTTTCGGCAACTTGGGTCGTGAATTTTGGCTGGGCAATGACTATCTTAATAGACTCACCAACCAAGACAGCTATGAACTCAAGATTGAATTAACTGATGGAGATGACGAGAAGAGATACGCTATCTACGAAGGGTTTAAAGTCGGCGATGAGCGTTATCATTATCCGCTACTGATTGGCGAAATGATTGACGGAGATGCAGGTAAAGTCGCATAAAGGCAGCCGACGGAGAAGATATCTTACACTTCCCAGAATCCTTTGCAATATGATACAAATAACACCCCCATTTCTTTGTTCAAGTTCACTTTTGTCTTCATTTTAAGAATAGACTGGTTAAACATGGGTCGATAGTCAAGATATCAAAATATTTTGCAAGGTCTGTATGTGCTCTGTTAACTGAGTTACCATTTCGTCACTATCGACCCATGCTGTAGAAGATAGCAAATCAGTAAAGAAAAAAATGAGAGAAATGCATTATCGGAAGTGTAAGTGCTTCTCTGGGCAGCAGATAATGTGTTTTTGTTTAGGAGGGGAGGCAGACTTTACATGACTTGTGCTCTCACCTGATAATGCTCTTCAAGTGTAATACCGCCACTACGTATAATCGACATAAAGCATTAGCAAACTGCAAACCCAGAGGTGGCGTACGGTGTTTTTTTTCATGCAGTGAGTTTGAACGAGCTCTGTTGTAGTCCGTTTTTCTTAGTTGCCAGACTGGCTATATTCAGCTCAGACAATGATCACTATCTCACATGGCGCAAGGAAAACGAATCGCGAAAGTCCAGTGACCGCGCCGCCCAATGGGTGGGGCTGTTTGTGGACTTTCGGGGTTAACGTTAATCTTTCTTGAGCGATCAAAGTCTTGACAACTAAAAAAAAATCAGGTCCTAAAACGGTTGGGCAATCTCGTATTACTATTATACCCGGGACTATACAACCCAAGACGTCATACAATTATGGAGTAAGCTGTAAACTATCGTATAATGATAGCTGTCAATTCAACTCAGACACGATCTGTTTACAATTTGTCGTGATCAATCAATCAATCAATCAATCAATCGATCGATCAATCGATCAATCAATCAATCAATCAATCAATCAATCAATCAATCAATCAATCAACCAATCAATCAATCAATCAATCAATCAATCAATCAATCAATCAATCAGTCAATCGATCTATTTCTTTAATCCTCAGGTGATTCTCTAAGCGAACACTCTGGGCAAGTGTTTTCCACACGTGATCACGAGTCGGGGACCTGTGCCTCAGCCATGCAAGGTGCTTGGTGGTTTCGGTGGTGCGGGGACTCCTCTCTCAACGGTCTGCACCCATTAGACGGTGACCCCGAAAATCAATATGGACGGGGCATTATATGGGGTGGTTGGCATGGTAACGGGTACTCCTTGAGTCAGACAGTTATGAAGTTCAGACCAGCATCCGAGGAAGCAAGGAAAATGGACAGCACGAAAAAAGAAGACATGATGACGACAGAAAATCCAATGTTTACGGATGCAACAGAAGAATTAGATGTAGGCTCTGGAGCTCGTGCAGGGATAAGGGCGCCTGAAGATGAAATGAAGCGACCTGAGAAGAAGACTAAAACGAAATCGGGAAGGAAGAAAAGTGGAAGACGTGCCAGAGATGTACCGCATGCTAATTATTGGCATTGGGATGATTAAAGGGCTATGATATTTCCTTTCGTACATTCCAAATTAGGGGAGGGAGAGTTACTCAAGTTTGGTTTGGGTAGGGGTGTGCCGCTAAAAATTTGAAAGTGGACCCATCATTATACCAAAGTTTGCAAGAAATTTGGACACGAGAGCACATCAGACACATGCGAGGAATGTCCTTCTGATATCAAAGAATTTGGATTTTTTGAAATTCGCAATAATACAAATTTTATGACAAATTATTAAAAACTGGTATTTTTGACATTTAAAGCCATTATTATAACATTTTCATACAAAATAGATTAGTATTTCTTTGCCAAAAATGTCAGATATATATATTCCCTAACAACTAAGGCAAAGCAAAGAAAATTGGAATTTACAGCGCCGAAGTCGCCAATACGTATCACTACTTCTATAGTGTTACGTACGATCCTTTGTTGTGTAGATCACCGCCCCGCACGCAGTGTAGGGGCCTACTGTGTTATGAACATCGCGTATGCGTTCGACTAATATTTCCATCGTAATAATAAAACGACGGTTCCGGCGTTTCATTCAAAATCTCGGATTTTGACATGCTACAGCACCTAGGGTCTTGATTTTTGCAGGGTATGTTATATGTTGGTTTAATAAAGAACAATATAATCGTATAAAAGTATAATATAAATAACAGAATTTTGAAAAATATTGAGGGCGTCCTCCTCAGCAAATGTTATAATATGGCTTTAACAGCGTTGAATAAGTTCATCAGGTTTGTTGGTTAAATAAACGAACTGACATTATGCTTGACAAAACCAAGTGAAATTATAACTCACTACAATATTTCGTCCTACGCATCGGAGGACTTCATCAGGTATGACTGATCTGGTCATCTGATCCACTTGAGACTGTTTTCCGGTGTTTCTTAGACTCATTCCCAGTCTTTAAAAGTCTTTTAGGCACTGATCAATGTAAACGGATACGAGGGTTTTGAAAGTAACTTTAGTCGTATTAACAAAAAATAAAGAGACTTGCATTTTTACCATTGTTGTTTTTTGTTTGTTTTTTATTCATGAACTGTCCCTATATCGACTGCTTAGTACAAGAAGTGGGTAAGTGCAATAGCTGCCCTGTGAACATTTGGCAATTTACATACAGTATATTGTACTGATCTACACATGGCAGCTACATATGGCAGCTATTTCACTTACCCACTTATTTCACTGAGCAGTCGATACATTCATGTCATAAGTCTGTCCTCGTGGAAAAAATAGCTGGGAATCCCTGGACAAGGAACTTGCTGCTAATTGTCCCGGTCTACCCCTACGAAACTATGAGGGTACTGCGCCTATATAGAGCCAAATGGTTAATGAGGTGTGTCTTGAGCAGTATAGCGATCAGCGACTTTCTTTTAAGCGCAATGAGCTTATGTAATAACTAGGGTGGAGACAATAGAAATATTAACCAAAAGAACATATTCTTGTTTATACCTTGATTGTATCTCAATGCTATCACAACTTCAGCTGTATAACGCTGTGCAATATAAAAGGTCATGTTATGCAAATTCTGGCAACTAAACTCCTCAACAAAAGTTTGGAAAGTTTTTTCAAGCATCTATATCTCAAATTATTTGTGACATGTTCATATCGTGTTACATATTGATAGCTATATATACCTTATTCCCCTTAACAATGACACCATTATTTAAAACAATCACATTTTCATGGCTGAGTACATGTCTTGTGAATGTAGTGGGGTCTGATGTGGTTGCATTTGAGCTCATTGGCCACTCTGGCACAGCACGTCGAAGCTTGTCCCACAAGTGTTCAATTCCATTCCCTCTACTCCCATATTCTGTAGGTAGTCGATGACTACCCTGGCTCTGTAAGGGCGAGGTTTGGCATCTTTGTGGATTGCACAAGGTCCCAGACTGTGAATATTGGTATTGCAGCTTGTTGCACAGAATAATGGTCAATTTGCACATTCTGTTTGACACCCCAATACATTCACAAGACCTGTACTCTGGCGTGAAAAAGATGATTGTTTCAAATATGGTGTGTCATTGTTGTAAAGGGGAATAAAGTAGCTATCCTTTGATATGCAACACGATATGAACATGTCGCAAATCATTTGAGATATAGATGCTAAACTTTCCAAATTTTTATTTCATGCGTCAGTGGGCAAGAAGCTCGTTTCTTGCAGGGTCTATAATGCTGGCAGGTTGATTGGCTTGTCCCGGGGGTCATTCCCATTCAAGCTCAGTGGCGGTGACTCGTATGTAGGGATGTTAATTAAGACCACCCTTTCAGGATTACTATCATTTTAAGACCCAATTTGTTTCCGAACACTTGGTCTGTCACCCCCCCCCCGCTTTTTTCACATTTGGTATTTCATCCCGATCCAGATACCTTTATTTTTAAGATGTTGCCACAGTGTATAGCGAAGCGTGATTGGAAACAGTTTTAGAAATTAACGATGGCGGCTTTCTGTGTGACTGTTTTGGCTTTCACCTTAAGGTAACATTAAACAAATTTAATGTTCTCACCCACCATTTTCCCCTATTCATTGAAGTCCGTCCAACCACGAGCCAAAGTGTATTTGTCTTACGCTATGGAATAGAGGAAGACAGTAAAATCATTGCTGTCCGTCTATGTGTGTGTGATAGTAAACCTATTAACATTCACAACATAAAAATTATATCGGATTGCTTTTCTTTTGATGTTACAATCGTTTTGGTTAATTATTAACACTAGTAACACTTTATTGTTGAAATCAACCAACAATCAGACTTGGTTCAAAGGATATCATAATAATAATAACTAGAGGCAAATGGTGGTCATAGACCACAAACCTAGCTGGGGCATGTTGGTGTTGTGGAGGTATCTGACCCCTGCAAAATGTTCCAAAAATGTTCCCCTGTCATGAGGTTTGTTGTCACCGAGTTTTGAGTCCTGTACTCCTCACAGATGTCCAGAAAATGCAATTCTAAGATTTGACCCAGATGACCTTTGACCAGACCCCTGCAAGATGTTCCATAATTCACCCCTGGTCATGAGTTGTCACCGAGTTTGAGCCCTGTACCTCTTACAGATGTCCAGATAACGCAATTCTAAGATTTGGCCCCAGAATGATGTCTTTTGAGCTGACCCGTGCAAAATGTTCCAATATGTTCCCCAGGTCATGAGGTTGTCACCGAGATTGAGCCCCGCACACCTTACAGATGTCCAGATATTGAAATTCGAAGATTTGACCCCAGCTGACCTTTGACCTGCTCCCTGCAAAATGTTCCAACATGTTCCCCTGGTCATGAGGTTGTCGCCGAGATTGAGCCCCGTACCCTTACAGATGTCCAGATATTGAAATTCGAAGATTTGACCCCAGCTGACCTTTGACCTGATCCATGCAAAATATTCCAAAATGTTACTCTTCTCATCAAGTTCATTGTCACTGAGTTTGAGCTCCGTACCCCTACATATTGCCAGAAAATGCAGCAATTCTAAGATTTGACATGACCCCTGCAAAATGTTCCCCTGGTTGTGAGGTTTGTTGTCACTGAGTTTGAGCCCCATAAATACCCCTTAGGGGCTATCATTTTCGTTGGAAGGAGGATCCCAAATATACAGGGGGGTCATAAATTTTCGGAAAGAAAAATACGGGGGTGGGCATAATACTTTTGATGACCAAAATGTAGGGAGTCACAAGATGACCACAGATAGTGTGTTTATTTTATTCAAAACTAGCGGGAGCTAGTAGAGTAAACAGGAGCAGTTAGTAAACGGGAGTGGTTAATAAAGATGTTGAACGGTGATGATAAACATTGTGTCTTGGACTAAAACATGAATAGGAATTATTATTATTACCCAGGTATAATTCTGGTTTACCCTGTGCACCCTGTGTTTTAGGGTTAGGGTTTGGTTAGGGGATGTCATTTTCTTCGTCGGGGGGTGACCGGAGTAAAAATTTTATGACCCTCCTATCGCGGGCACAATTTTTTTAGACCCCCTATCCCTAACCCTAACCCTAACCCTAACCCTAACCCTAACCCTAACCCTAACCCTAACCCTAACCCTAACCCTAACCCTAACCCTAACCCTAACCCTAACCCTAACCCTAACCCCTAACCCCTAACCCTAACCCCTAACCCTAACCCTAACTTGGGTCGAAAATTTTTATGACCCCCCCCCCACCCACCCACTTCCACCTACACAGACTCAAGACAAATTATTCATTGCCGGAACAAAGGCGAGGAGCGCATCAAAACTTTAGAGCAAAGAAAGTGTGTGGAGTGAGTTAAAATTTAATTGTGTGTGTAAAGAAGGCGCGCTATATGCGCAAAATATTTGCATTATACAATGAAAGATTGTGTGCAAGAACACATGCACAGCGCGCGAAAAGTTTGAGTCACCAGCCCTTAATAATTCTATACCCCCTATTTTGGGTGTTGAAAAATTATAACCCCCTATAATTGGGTTATACTTGTGCGCAGGGTCTACCAGAATTATTCCAATACCCATGAATAGTCCTGTAACTATCACTAAATAGAATTAAATTAATTAAACTATGATCAGTCTTACCTTGTTAGTACTAGCTAGTATTTCTCATTCAAGATCACCATGATTACAGAAAACAGCAAATGGGTGATAACCATGATAACAATAAAATGTACTGGTACCATTAACTGTACACATTTATAAACATTTATCATACCGTCCATGATGCACTGACCAATTCATCTAACACTGAAACCTTTTGGAAATGCAGTTTTAACTTGTTGTAGGGCATAAGGTTGTGCAATAGAAATGATTTACAATATTACTTGTATACCCTGACCAATTGACCCCTTAACTCTCTCCACGCGGGTGTCGACTGCAGACGACAAGTTTCATTTTTTTTCCAAAAATTTCATAATTGTTTATTTTCATTACCATATTTGGAAGCAGCATTAAATATGCATTAAAATGAGTACAAACAAGCCTGGTATTGGTTCAGTGGTTCTTAAGATAGGACTTGATATTTTGAAAAATATCTCAAAACTAGAACTTTTATGTTGAAGCCTATGGCTAGCATGCAGAGCATTAAGGGGGTTAAACAGCTCAAATGTTACTACATCAAATGTAATGTGGCACCACATTAGTGCTTTCCGCACGCACACCCCAATACCCAGTGGACTCGGAGGTATCATGAACAGGTTCTTGCACTTCTTTTACAGTTTCCAATTACTATAGACTTTTAAAGGCTTTTATACTATTTTCCCCAACTTCATAAACAAACAAAAAAAAGGTAGGGAAAACAAATGAATTCATGTCCCCCATTCATGTAGGCCTATTCCATTTGCAAGCTATTTTTGTGTTGCGCATAATCTTAAACCATGTTTAATTTCCCTGTAAAATACAAGAACACCAATTGTTAATGTTTTAAACCACACAAATAAATTAGGAACTGGGATTCAAATATAAAACTTAATGCAAGATGTTTTAATCAAACAAAATAAGATACATACTCTAAGATATAAGTATAAAACAAAAAACCCTAACATCAAAATCCCTCAACAATCATTTACTTAAAACAAAACATAGAGCCTGTAAACAAATGCTAGTTAGAGTTTGATATTAACTGCCATGATAATGGCACTGAAAGAATTAAAGTTCCTACTGCAAAGGAAACACATCTGATAGTTTTATATACCGGTACTAACATTGGAATTACTAATCAAGCCAAAAACACATTCATTACAAAGAAAGAGGCCAGAGAACACTTTCATTAATACAAAGAAAGAGGTCGGACATATTATAGAAATAAATGCTAAACATTTTAAAGCCTGGCTCATTAATCCCTGTTTCCAAACATACCACCAAAGTCTGTAAAATATGGGTGCAAAATCAAAATCAAAAGATAAGCCAGAGCCTAAGGGAACGTTGATAAATACCTTGGTGGGGGGGGCTGGAAAATTTGTAGGGGGGTCAAAAGAGTTTTGACCTTCCAAAAGGGGGTCAAAAAGTTTTGACATGGCAAAAGGGGGTCAAGAAAGTTTTGACACCCATAAAGGGGGGGGGTCTAAAAAGTTAAATACAAAATTTGTGCGCGCTAAGCGAGCACATTGTCACGATAAAGCCTTTTTCATCTCGATCATAGGCATAACTAGAGTAAAATACAAAATTTTTCCGCGCTACGCGCGCACATCAAGTGCGGCATTTTTTAAAGCTCTGCTATATGTATGTAAAGCAACTGCAATTGTTTTTCGTCTGTGTCCAAAAATTTTATTTCCCCCCCCCACAACAAGAAAGCTGGATACACCCCTGATACATCCATGCAATAACTTTTGAGACCTTATTTGAAAGCAGTTTATTTATATTTTATGATGTCCTGACAATTTAGGCCTATATAGACATAAGGCCTGTAAGAGTGACACTGATAAATGATAAATTTATTGCAGATCTGTTTGCTTGAATTTGTAACAAGGTTGAAACTGTATAAGTTTAATCCAAAATAAAGCATTACCTATAGTGGAAACAAGAGCGGAGTATTTTAAGTACTAGTATACCTTCATTATGTGTGTGTGTGGGGGGTAAAAAGTTTGGGTGTATACAAAGGGGGGTCAAAAAGTTTTCAGTCCATAAAGAGGGGGGTTCTAAAAGTTTAGACAGAGGGGGGGTCAAAAGTTTTGACATACCGAAATCAAAATTTTCCAGCCCCCCCTACCAAAGTATTTATGAACGTTCACTAATACTAGTACTTTTAATAGTAAACATAATATTAAACCCATAAATTTATACTACAATTACTGTTAAGGAGTGCCTTTAACACACCTGCATGGTTCATATCAAAAATCAAACTTCTATTTAAAAAACCTATATAAATATGCCATTACTGCTTCTGTCTTTCTAATTTAGAGTGTACACCAATCACTGTCACTATTATTCAAGTTTTTTGCAATAACCTTTCAATTCATAATTGCATTTTGAGAACAGGGTATGAGTTTTTTGTACCCATTATTGTCGAAGGTTATTCAATGAATATACAAATATATTGGGGTTCAAGAACTGTGCCCTGATAGATGAGCAAAAGAACATGTGCAATTTCACTTTGTTGTAGTTCGCAACACAAACTTAAAATAACAGGCAAAACAGACACATCATTTATCGGTATGACATTTTCGTATTGGTGCTGCCCTATCTATCTACCTATTGTGCAGAGCTACTACGGTATGGGTTCCTCGTACTAACTAACGGGCAAAACAGACACATCATTTATCGGTATGACATTTTCGTATTGGTGCTGCCCTATCTATCTACCTATTGTGCAGAGCTACTACGGTATGGGTTCCTCGTACTAACTTTGTTGCCAGCGGAAGAAAACGGGAAGATTACAGTGGTTTGTTGCCAGCGGAAGAACCCGACCGATTACAATACCTAGCTGGGGGTGTAAACCCCAGCTAGGTAAAAAAATTCGGGAAAAAAAATTCGGAAAAAAAAAATTTCGGAAAAAAAAATTCGGAAAAAAAAAAAATTTCGGAAAAAAAAAAAAAAAATTTGAAAAAAAACATTAAAAAAAAAAAAAATTAAAATAAAGAAAAAAAAATTTAAAAAAAAAAATTTCGGAAAAAAAAAAAATTTAAAAAAAAAAAAAATTTCGGAAAAAAAAAAATTTAAAAAAAAAAAATTTTGGAAAAAAAAAAATTCGGAAAAAAATAATTTCGGAAAAAACAATTTCCAAAAAAAAATTTCGGAAAAAAAGAACAAAAAATATCTATTTCCCTTCATTCTCTTCAAAAAAATCCCAATTTCCCTTAATTCTCTTCAATTTCCCTTAACTTCCCTCAATTTCCCCTCATTTTCCCAAATTTCGGGACGAAACTCTTTTCCAGTATGGGGCCGGTATAGGCCCTCCCCCTCACCAAGTATCATAGCCATGCGACAAACAATGTAGACGTAACAGCATTTTTTAGCGTTTGTTACTAACGGACTAACGGACGGACTAACAGACGGAGAGACATGGTGACTTATTAATAGAGCTGCTACCCGCAGCTAACACCCGCAGCTAAAAACAATGATTCAAAAAGGCCAAACCATATCTTCACAAGTCAAATAATTCTTACATAGCATCAAGTCAGGGTTTCACAGTGGTTTGTTTCCAGCGGAAGAACCCGAACGATTACAATACCTAGCTGGGGTGTAAACCCCCAGCTAGGTAAAAACATGTGCAATTTCACTTTGTTGCCAGCGGAAGAAAACGGGAAGATTACAGTGGTTTGTTGCCAGCGGAAGAACCCGAACGATTACAATACCTAGCTGGGGGGTGTAAACCCCCCAGCTAGGTAATAATAAACAAAGATTTATTATAGCGCCCTATGCAGAAAAGCCTCAAGGCGCTTTACAGAGAAAACAATGCAAAACCTTAAAAACTACCAAAAATAAGTTAAACTTACACATGATACAACATGATAATATACACAAAATACAATAATATTACAATAACATGATAATATAGAAAGCAATTAAGTATAGGCAAATTGTTTTTAAAATCAATACAAATAGCAAGTAATATAAAATGTACAAAGTAAAATACAAGATAAACTATCGTACAAAACACATTTCAGTGGACTTCGGTTCGGTTGTATATATAAATGCGCATATATAAATGCGCACGTGACCAGATGGCCAGTGCCATGTTCGTGTTACCTCACTGTCAATCACTGAAATTGCGACCACAGTTCCAGGTGGTGGCCGCATTGCATTCTCTAAATTTTAAAACGCTTGAAATATCACAAACAAATAGGCCTATGTTGATAAATAATATAAATACAAGCTAAAACCGTTGGGGTTCGATAATGAACCCCACAAAATTAACCGACTATAGAGTGTATGCAATAAACCCAAGCGGAACGAGAGTTGCTAAGTAACCGCTAACCGAACCATAAACACATGCATGATCAGAGAGCGAGTCTTCAATTTCCCCATAGCTTCCCACGTTGTACACACGTCAGTCGAATTTGGCGGTGTTCGTTTGTTTGTCCTCCAAGTTATAGCATTGTTCACTTTGTGTTGAACATTGTAAGTGGGCCTCACTAATGACATAAAGGTTACTGTTATATCATGTCAAGAGGCCACTTTCATGAATAAGCTAAACAGCCTATGTGGAGGAATTGTATGCATGAGCAATCACACCAATGACGTAGTAATGATACCCTCTATATTGGAAAATGCCATACGGCCGGGCGGTTTCACAAGTTGCCGGCTCGATCATGTCATCCGCCGCCTGCACAATTCTGACCTTGTCCCCTTTCATACTTTCATGCCGTTGCGACAAGAGGCATGACTTATCAGCCATTCACAAGTCTTGATTGTGTCTGTTTGTCTACAATGCGCGTGTGTCACGCCGGTCGGCGGCAAGCAGCATGATAGTATGAAACCAGCACTACTTCATAGATATGGCCAATTGGCACGCCCATTTAGCACGGAAATTATGAAATATAAGTTTGTAAATCAGCGATATCTAGCTTTTCCGTAGTTAATTTTTTTTTCCGTGATGGAAAACGTTAATAAAGAGTTTATCTTTCGGGTCAAGTTATTTTACCCTTTGCAATCAATGCCACTATTTTGCAAAAGCAATTTTCCTTGCGACCTGTCATTTTCCCCTATACTTTTGCACGGGGAATTTATGTACATCCGGGTACCTTATATCGTTTAATACGGTATGGCGACTTGTAGATGTCACGTGCGCATTTATATATGCGCATTTATATATACAACCGAAGTCCACTGCATTTGGTGATGTGACCGGCACATGAAAAAGCATGATAACCCAGGAGAGGAGAGGTTACCAGCACTTGCACTCTCAGCGAAGATCAACAGCATCCTCCTCCCATTGAATGGTAAGTTGGGCTGGGTGTTATTAATTGCACAATATAAAGTAATACATGAACAATAATACAAAGTATGAAAGTTAAGCGAAATGTGACCGGCACATGAGGCGAGAAATAACCCAGGAGAGGAGAGGCTACTAGCACGTGCACTCTCAGCAAGATAAAGGCAACAGCATCTTGCTCCCATTGAATGGTAAGTTGGGCTGGGTGTTAATTGCACATTGTAAAGTAATACATAAACAATAATATAAAGCATGGGGTTTAAGCGAATGTGACCGGCACATAAGGCGAGAAATAACCCAGGAGAGGAGAGGTTACTAGCACGTGCACTCTTCAGCAAGATAAAGGCAACAGCATCTTGCTCCCAAAGATGGTAAGTGGGCTGGGTTTAAATAAATTGCACAAAGCGAATGGATACACACAAATACAGCATTACTGATCCTGATGAAAATACATGGTAAAAAGATGCGTCTTGAGCTTGGACTTGAAAACGTCGACAGATGATGAGTGACGGATTGCTTTTGGAATCTGGTTCCATAAATTAGCAGCAGCGAATGAGAAGGACCTAGCACCATACGATTTTGTAGATGGATTCGTTGTTACCAAACGACATTCAGAAGCAGATCTTAGCGTTCTGGTGGGTACGTATTGGTGGACAAGGTCAGTAATAAACTCAGGGGCCAATCCATGAAGGGCTTTGTAGCAGAGAAGCAACATCTTGAACGCTATCCGCTGTTGAATTGGTAGCCAGTGCAATTTTTCAAGCACAGGTGTGATATGCTCACGACGAGGTAATCGAACAACAATCATGGTCTGGGAAATTTAAATATAATTGTCAGAGTAAAAGGTGGAAAATGTGCTGCCCTATGCCCTATGCACAGATCACTGTGCTGGTTGCAGATAAACATTAGACCTACAAAAGAAGTATCATTCCAGAATTTTGACTATTGTTTCTTATCAGAAAAGGAATATTTTGTATGTGAAGCTGAAACTATGAATTTCAATTTAACCATGGTTCATGAGAAAATCGGGAGGTGAGAAAACTCGACACTTAATGCTGAATGTTTCATGCCATAATGTACTTGGTTGAGAAGCCTGTATGTGTGTTCAGTCACACTTAATGGAAGATTCTAGTTTTCATAATATACTTTTACAGCCAAGAGTGCAGAGGTAAAATGATACAGTCATTATTGCAATTTGCAAACTTGAATTGAGGAAAAAATGTCAGTGGCTTATAGAGAAAATACAGGTTTCCACAAAAATACACAAATAATTATGATAAACTTCCATTCCCCAAGATAATCACCCAATACACCCATCTCATTCTTATACAAACCGCGCAAGACAAGCGTCGCGCAAGCCGGTGATCTCCGCGCAATGTAGCGTAATTAAGACACGTTAGGCGGTCTACTTGTTTGTCACTACACTAAAGAGTAACACAATTTACATTTGAGGGAGGGAAATCGCACATTGGGGGTTTTCGAATATCCAATGCGAAGGTAAAAACTTCTATCCTACCTCCATCTCATGATCTTTTTTGATATACCGTATGTCTTTTGATTTTGCCACACGATATATTCTGTTATGTCAACAAAGGTCTTCTCTAAAATATTTTTTCACCAAACATTGAAGCAAACGACATCCAATTTGCCGCCAGAAAAGGACCGCGAAATCGTGCTGTTTTCTTCCTCCTTGCATCAGTACAAACGAGCCATAGAAACAAAAAAAATCTTACAGCACGTGCACAAACATATTTCATATTTTCCGTCGATTTTCGATATTTTCAGTGACAACACAAGGCTTTTAAATATTCTGCGTAAGGACATTATCACAAGTGATATAACATACAGTATAAACCCGTCGGAAGGATAAGGACATATCCGGTGGGAGTAAATCTATACATGGATGGAAGACTTTGAACATCGCAAGAAATAAAAAAAAGTTTTTTTTGTTAAAGCTGCTTCGTGTTCAGTTTCGAAAGTTTGCTTTTTAGAAAAAATATCAAAGTTATAAGTAAGTTAATAACATAGTCCTTATAATCTCCGCTCATGGCAGACAAAACCGCCTAAAACTTGCAAAATTCTGGTATTCATCGTCTTGTACAGACCTATATAGTTAAATAAAAAAGGAGATTACCTATATGCTTCACCCTAGCATAGCGTAAGACAATGCAAGACACAATTCATATGCAAGTATCAGAAATAAACAATGCAAGCCCGAGAAATTATATGATTTAATGTCGGTTTTTTTGGCCATAGTCTTAACCACTGCACTACTGAGTTCACAGTTGGTACTCGGGCAATCTCAGCTAAAGTCCCCAACCTACATAGAGTCTATGGTTAGATACATCACATAAAATAAACACGTAAGCTATACTAAGCTATACTAGATATATCCAAGCCCAAGAGCGTGGCTTTGTGTGTTGTTTTAGGCAACATAATACTTGTAATAATGTCGGAGTAATAAACTATCCATAGGTTTCACAAAAAATACGTATTTTGACAATACGTCAAATGTTTTTATTCGGTTGCCTGTGACCGTATTAAGTATAATATCAGTGAATAAACAGCGTCACACTTATCTTTAATGTTATCGCAACAAATGTTTCTGAATCATTGAATCAATGTAGAAAATATTCAAGAATGAAGCAGTATCATGGCAAAGTTAGCAACAGAATGAAAATGTGTTTTTTGAAAGAGGTCATCTAAGAAATCAAATTTGACTTGTTAACAGCAATATTGTGAGATTTCTGATATATTTTCATTATTATGTGCTCTTTTAATTTGGAGCCGGAAAAATGAGGTAGAAAAAAAGAAATAAAAGAAAATCGCTATTTTGTTCCAGCGCCTAGATCGTGAATTGGATATTATATTTGATTTGATTGGATATGCGTTGCCTTAGGGCTATGCTTGGAGTCTCACTACTTGACAAAATCCGCAACAATTCCATCAGACAGAGTCTCAACATCACTAGCTCCATCAATGATGTTATCTGCCGGAGACGTTTGAAATGGGCTGGGCATATCTTCAGAATGCCTCTACATCGGCTTCCCTACCAAGCCTACATTAATGACTTCAGCAAGAAAAGACCACCAGGTCGTTCACCAACCAGATGGAAGGACCAAATTCAGAGGGACTTGGGAATGACCCCACATGAAGCAAAGACACAAGCAACAGACAGAACTGAGTGGAGGAGGCTTACTCGGCAGAGTGCAAAGGGCCACACCGGCCTGAGCAGATAAGTCAAGTAAGTCAAGTCAAGGATATTATATATTGGTTGGCTTAGGACACGGTGACTCAGTGTTTACGGCCTTCGACTCATAATCTGTGAGCTTGCTCGACATGCATGGGTTCTAGTCCCCGTCCCATCACCGTGTTGCGCCCTTGGGCAAGGTGCTTTGCCTCGCTTGCCTCACCCCACCCAGGTGCAATGGGAACTTGAAGCTGTAAGGGGTAGTCACAGTCGTTGTACTGATGAACCCTGCGCCATTGTAGACAGCAAATGTGGTTCCGACATTTTCTAATGACCGCGGAATAAAATGTAAAGCGCTTTGATGCTGTTTACGGTGTATAGCGATATATAAATATCTACATTTTATTTATTTTATTATTTTAATATTTTATTATTATTAAAATACGTTTTGATTA
The DNA here is from genome assembly GCF_039555335.1 of Amphiura filiformis. Taxonomy (NCBI): domain Eukaryota; kingdom Metazoa; phylum Echinodermata; class Ophiuroidea; order Amphilepidida; family Amphiuridae; genus Amphiura; species Amphiura filiformis. Next base: position 61,786 of record NW_027305625.1, read on the forward strand.
TAAGGATGTCATTTCTGACCCACGTGAACGGTTTTTGCTGGTGAGGGGAAAAATATATTATAGCCATTATTCGAGAAATCCAAAACCTATGGGTACATAAATGCGATTATTGGCTACATTTGACTAACTTCCTATTAATGAGGTGACCGTTGACTATTTCATAAGAAATGGGACTTTTCCTCTGATGTAATCACAATAACAAAGGCAGTCAGATCTATTTATGGATTGGAGGGGTTGTCAAATCCCGAACAAATCAAACCAAACAAAGAGAATGAGCTATCCATAGAAAATCCAGTTTTACTAGTTTGGTATAAATGATTGAAGCAAGAGATTTGTGGGGAAAACTTTATTGAAGTGTTGTGTTGTGCAGTTTAATGTGATTAATACTGCCATGTTCCTTCAAAGAAAGGTACTTGTGAGCCAGTCATTTTGCGTAGCCAATAATGATTTGGAGTACGCCAAGGAGCGCATCTTTCCCCAAAAGGCGTATGCTCATCTGTATTATTGCTTAGTCTGGTTTATGAAACAATACCTCTGTCAATGTAAGTGGAACAGACTGGATCAATAAATACATGTTCCTGGAATTAAATTAACGCAGCAACTAGGCGGGGGAGTCAGAACTCTCGCCCCCTGTTTTCCCCAGTGAAAACCCAACATTTTGAAAATTTCACTTTTTACAGTAACATTGATGATTTTGTTCCCTCCCCACTAAATTTAATTCCCCCCTCAAAAAAAAAAAAAAAATCACGGCGTCGCCATTGGCAGCAACGTTTTGGAAATTGTCATCTGTGCAAGGACGCAAGCATACAGTGGTCTTCATGGGGCATACGTTTGGATAATACTTAGAGAAACTGACCATACCAAGAACTAGAAAAATACTTTTGGATATTTATCATTATAATTTCAATTATAATTTTCGTTCCTTGTTGAACATGTGATTTTCACGGGCCTGAACTCAAATAGCCAAACATTAACACACTTGTTCATTCTGATACTTTATAATAACAACATAAAATTGCTATGGATTGATGTTGCAGTCACATTGAGTCCGTCGTCTCACTGACTTTGGTGACTTGCAGGGTAGTGTATCAGTGGGAGCTGATGTGATTTTCAAGGGGGTTTTGATCCGAGAGCCCGTCTTATTTCAAACTCTTAATTGATAATGATGGTGACGGTGGTGACGGTGGTGATGATGGTGTTGATGATGATGACGACGACGATCATGATCATGCTGGCGACGACGATGCTGATGATGACAGATGATGCATGACCTGAAAAAAGTGAAAGCGAACTTTTAAATTTGACAAAACCACCCTACACGTTGCAAGACAATGGTTAATCAAGGAATATGTTTAGCTCAAAAACCGCGCCCCTTTAAAAAAACATCTGTTGCATTATTTGAATTTGAGGAAAAAAAGGTCACTGGCTGCCGTTTTCTCAAAAAATCTAAAGATCAGATGCATCACAATTGTTAAATGTTCCAGTAAATGATCAGCAAGACATTGACCATTGTGCAGTATAAATTACAAAATATTTTGCTTGGCTGGTTCCCGAAGCTGACTGCTTCATCACATATTTATAGGTTTATTAGTAACGGTACTAAGCTCATTGTGTCTCACTCACTCATGTCAGGGAACTTAATGGTACCAGACATTGGATCGTATTATAACATAATTATAGAACGAAGGTGAGTAATGCATGATAGCAGTGGCGTAACTGGGGGGGGGGGCCAAATTGACCAATTCAGCATCGATTCTGCGCCCCTCGAAGCGATGTAAGTAGAAATTTTCGAGCGCTTCGCGCGCATATTAGCACGAAATCAAATGAAAGAACATTTTAAGACCGATATTCAATTTCTAGTAACCACAAATAATTGGTGGTAATTGATATTCACGGGGGGGTGGGGTTACGGGTGCCAATTTTGTTTCTTGCCACGGGCGCTACTAACCCTAGTTACGCCACTGCATGGTAGCCACACGGCTGTTTGATGTATATAGAATTGGTTTCATTATTAACTAAATGCAAACTATAGATGGCGCTATTTATTTGAAATCATATTTCTTTATTTGAAAAGGTAAGGTGATTAATACCGCCATTAAAACAACTGGAATAGGTGAAACAAGCAACAAGGAATTTTTATAAACATATTTTATCAAAACAATAAGAGGAATTATTTGTATTAAAAGCTTGAAAGGGTAATTTCCAGTAACTAAATAGCGCCACCAATTTTGGCATTAATACATACATTTTATATCCAAAAAAGCTTTAAAAAACACTATAAAAGTGAATAATTTTGTAAAAGAGGGGAAATTAAAGTTGAGAACGACTCAAAAGCATCTGTATACATTAGCACGTTATCACTTTTAGCTGTTTAAGCCTAAAATTTGTTATACATGATGTTTTGTTTGAAAAACTAATAAGTGATCCCATCGAACAACCGTGGCCATGGTAGCAGAGCAGAATGTCATTCGCACAGTAAAAGAATCAAGTATTTTTGGTGCAGTTTTAAAAAGTTTTCTGATTACCGGATGAAAATTTGGCCATAATCAGCCTACTTTTATATAATGACCATCGCATCCAGGATCAGCTCCTCGAGTTCCGTACGGGTAAACCGGGCACACCGACATCGCCTGGTTAATAATTACATTGTACAGCAGAGACACTAAAATGAATACACGGGATCGATACACGTGAATGCGATTTGATATTCAGGCAATAAATCTTTGGATACCGAGGAAGAAAATGATGAATATCTCCCGTAATTATTTTGTTCTAAAGAAGCCATATTTATTTCCTTGCACTTGAACATATGTGTTGAAAGGATATGATAGTCGTTAGCTTGCGTATTGAGAAAGAAGAGTGCGTCTTGAGTTCAAAAACTGACCAAAATTCTGATTTTATATGTGCCGAACTATAGCGCAGCGTAGGCTAGCTGCACTCACTCGTGGAGGCAGTCTAAAAATAGATGACCCCATGGCGTATACATGCTCACTCACACACAGAGAGGTCAATTACCAGGCTATTGTCAGTAGCCGTAGTCGGATGTCCCTCGGCTAATTATGCGTCTCAAAACTATTAAACAGGTCGGAACAAAATGGCCATGCGTGGCTGTGGATTCAACCTACCATGGCGATTTCTGCCATAAAGATATCGGGGCGATGACACTGTACCGGGGTAGTTAGCAGTAAGTTCCTTGTCACTGCACCGGGGCTCGAACTAAACACCAATGTATCGGAGTGTAACAACTTACCATTTAAGCAATGTCCACTGAAGCTATCGGTTCTTTTTGGCTTTAGAAGTAATACCTGCCAAGCAAAACGTGTATTACAAGCCCAATGGACAAACAGATTTTCACCAGGCTTGCCAAAAACCTGATTTTGATTTCTTTATAATTATAATAACTGGACACAAGTGGACACGACCTTTATTGTACAATAATGACAAGGATTAGTTGTTGTTTACAGGAATTGCTGTTACGAAATCTGTTAATTTCTTGAAAGTGGCTCCCACTTTTATTAGTAAGCACTTAAGCTGGGTCAAGTGGTATATTTCTGTCCCGAAAGGAAGAGCGCCACAAGTAACAAGTTTAACAAATTGTTTCACGTTTATCGGATTAGTAAAACTAAACATGTTCGAGGGTCATTCAAAATGTTTTGCCTCAAGTCGCAAAGCTTAAGAGTTCTGTAAATAGCAATATTTGGTGTGCCTCTGGAAACACCGCTTAATTATGTATTTCAGTGTCTCTTACATAATAAATGATTGTGTGAAGAACTTACAACCTCGGAGCTCATCGCCGTAATATACAATAAAAAACAAATATTTATTATAAAGGCCAAGTGCATAATCGAGGGTCATTAAAAATGTTCTGCCTGAAGCCTCAGAGCTTTTCTTTAAATAGCAACAGTGGCCTCTTGAAAATGCATTTTAGTGTCAGATACAAAATAAATAAAGTGGCAACAGTTAACAAAAATGACCTCGGAATGCTCAGAACTTATCGCTGAAGGGACAGGTTGTGCAACCTTGAAAAAAGATTTTTTTTTCATAACTTGCCTATTTTAATTTATTTGAGTTAAATGGGGCTTATGTATATACTTTACATGCAAAATGTACTTGTATGAAATATAAACGATTCGTTTTAAACTTGTCGTTGGCTACAAGTACAGAGCATATGGAGTCACGCAGTAGCTGTATGAAGACTATAAAACAAATGCTCCACGGGACTGTTACATAAAACACAAAATACTTGAGTTCTGTTGTTCCATGATATTTTTGCTGGGTACAAAATATATCTAAAACCATGCTAAATGTTTTTTACTGTCCCAATAACATTTAAAAAAACATTATTTGATAATAAACATTCTTGTTTCATTCTATGCGGTATTTCATAGCCAAAATGATCTATCCTGTGTCATATACTGGGGTACCCAAAAAGGTGGTTTTGTTACATTTTGATGTGCAGCAAAACACTGTCTCTTGAGTATTCCTTCACTTAGAAGATTCAATTAGGTCTTAAATTGAGGCTAATTTATTCTAGATTACTCATGTTTTTATCCTGTTTTAAAATATGTTTTAATTTTTTTCTTATGACGTTTGGCATGAAATGTGCCAAGGGTGGCTGAGGATTAGGGGAGGAGGATTAGGGGGAAGGATTCATATCGTAAATTTGATTTAAAACCCCCATTACAAATTTGAATCTAGTAAAAAATTGTGTAAATGGACTCCCAGACATCTAAACCAAGTAAATAAATACAGAAGTTCATTTAAAAGACCAATACTTGCTCAGAATGATTGTAAATGTGAAAAAAAGAGATGGGGTTACATGATACATCCTCCCTACTTTGTGATTGTTTTTGCCCACACTCTCTCATTTTTTAACCGATTTCCATAAAAAAGGTGTCAAAATGCCATGTGTAGGTAAAATGAACCATTTAATTTTTTTACTATGTAACACAAAGGTACCCCAGGTTGTGACACAGGACCATATAATAATACGCATCGTCTATATGTCTATCTGTCTGTCTGTGTGTCTGTCCGCCTATTTTCTCGGAGATACAGAACAAGTTTGTATTGGTTAGTGGGTCAAGGTCACCCAAGGTTATTTAGGGGTCATCTGAGGTCAAATTAGCAAAAACTGTCGTATGGTCATGAAACTTGGTGGGTACTGTAAACATTTAGAGCCAAATGTTTGAAGGTCATTTTGGGGTCATCCTGGGTCACCCAGGGGTCATCTGAGGTCAAATAACTTTAAACTGTCATATGGGCATGAAACTTGGTGGGTACAGTAAACGTTTAGAACCAAATTTTTGAAAGTCATTTTGGGGTCATCCGGGGTCACCCAGGGGTCATCGGAGGTCAAATAAGTTAAAACTGTCGTATGGGCATGAAACTTGGTGGGTACAGTCAACATTTAGAGTCAAATTTTGGAAGATCATTTTGGGGTCATCCGGGGTCACCCAGGGGTCATCTGAGGTCAAATAACTTAAAATTGTCGTATGAGCATGGAATTTGGTGGATACACTCAACATTTAGAGTCAAATTTTTGGAAGGTCATTTTGGGGTCATCCGGGGTCACCCAGGGGTCATCTGAGGTCATATTACTAAAAACTGTCGTATGGGCATAAAACTTGGTGGATACTGTCAACATTTAGAGCCAAATTTTTGGAAGGTCATTTCGGGGTCATCCAAGGGTCAGCTGAGGTTAAATTAGTAAATACTGTCATATGGGCATGAAACTTGGTGGGTACAGACAACATTTAGAGCCAAATTTTTAGAAGGTAATTTCGGGGTCACCAGGGGTCATCTGAGGTCGAACGGACATGAAACTCGATGGGTACAGTCACCATTTCAAGCCAAATTTTGGGAAAGTCATTTAGGGGTCACCAGGGGTCATATGAGGTCAAATAAGTAAAAATTGTCGGATGGGCATGAAACTTGGTGGGTACAGTGACTACAGTCACAATCAGCCAGGTAATCACACCCAGCCGAGAACCGCCAAATATTATTGAAAATAATACTGATATCCAGAATTTTTAACACTGCTACAGCCCTAGCTGTGAATCACTTTCGCACTACTTTCAAATATACCTAAGCATTTGTTGAGATACCCTTCGTACCAATGTGATTATACATAATTTTTGTTCAGGTTGCTAGAGTCTATTACTTTTTTTTTGCTCTTCACTTTTTCAAACCTTCCAATATATGTTGGGTCAACCTTTTGGGCTGTTGGTGAAGGGGGGAGCCCCTGGGTAGGAGTGGCCTGGGTACCCCACAAATATCGACATTATGTGGGAAATGTATGTAAACTGGCCTCAAAAAGAAACTTATAATTTTTCACAAGGTCATATCTTAAAATCCTGTCCATAAAAATGAACAAAAATTACACACAGGATTACTTCAATACTCTACTCTAAACACATGTCACTAACCAAGCAGGTGTCCAACTGACACAGCAGTAAAATGCACTGGCACGGAACAGCTTCCGGGACCACATTTACAGGCAAATAATTGGAACCCAGCAAAAAAATCTGTGAGAATGTGTACAAGATCCTTACACATGTGATTATTTCCAAAGAGTAAGTGGAATAGTATGGAACGGGACTGTTTCTGCTTTTCACACACTTTCTTTAAGAAACTGATCTTGTTCCACACTATTCCATTTACTCACAGATTTCTTGTGTTGGGTGCCAATTATTGGGCTGTGAACGTGGTCCAGGAAGCTGTTCCATGTCAGTGCATTTTGCTGTTGTGTCAGTTGGACAACTGTTTGGTTCTGACCATTGTTTAGAGTAGAGTATTGAAGTAATCCTGTGTGCAATTTTTGTTCATTTTTATGGACATGATTCTAAGATATGGCCTCGTGAAAAAGTATAAGTTTCTTTTTGAGGCCAGTTTACTTATTTTGATATCACTGGATAGATTAGACCTAAAGCTATACATTGGTACCAGATGTAATAGGCCAATCAAATTAAAAAATAACCTACCACTAATTGCAACAGAAACCATTTAATCACCATTACATAAATCCAAAATGGCCACTTATGCAGTGGTTGTTTTGTTGTTAAAAACCATACCAATGTATTTCTTTCGTCATAAGAATTCAAAAAGTATAGTTTGACCTATCACCGATATACATTTCTTGAGTTATGAGGAAAAGGTTAATGTCAAAATTTGGATTTCACAGGGGACAAAAATTGAAAAATTCTCTGATTTTGATCAAAAATGGTTTCATATTGCTCCGCTTGCAGAAACATTAAAAGAAAAGAATAGTTTGCCATATCTCAGGTGGTTTGTTACCTTGGTAACATGGCAAAGAAGATCGAATGCCATTGAGCCCGGTTGACCTTGACCTATTTTGGGATGTTAGCTATGCACAGTGTAATTTACCCATTACCAACTTCAAAGTAATACGCCATATTGCCTTAGCTCCAAAGCTGCAGCACCCATCTTTATCCAACAGTCAAATATGTTGTAAAATCACTCATGAACTGTCATGTTCATTTATTTTTCAGATTCAAATTATTGTTAAATTATTCAAATGCTTATATTTACCCCATAACATATTTGAGATTAAATATTGACTTTGTTGTATATTTTACACCCTGCTACGATTGGTACGTGCAGTCAGCAGTACTAGTGTTTATGCATGCAGCGCGTGCATAGCTGAACCCCGTTCCCACATACATACACACAGCGGCCATGCGAAAGATGGATTTTTAATGTCACAAAAAACAAAAGATCCGCCAAATTTGCAACAGATCCGCCTCACAAGCTTTAGCGCATTCAACGCTCTGATAATAACTAATGTTAATTTGAGATAGACAATGACATTCATGATTACAAAAATTAAATATTTGCAATTAAAAACTTGTGTTTTTGAACGATTCTGAATTTTATCAATGAAAATGCAGCGATGACATCATTGGGTTAACGATTTTCCAACTGCTGATTGGTTGATTGCGTCACTGTCAGTGATCTGTGCATGCACGGTACGGTCCGTACGGAATGATTTTTCGTATGGGTAAAATACACTGTGCTATGTGACAAAACATCCAAAACAATGCAATTTTCTCATTTTTGGCAAAGGAACAATTTGATACCAGTTGGATTAAAATTTGAGCATATTTCCATTGCAAACGACTGTGGATCCGAAAATTTTACCCTTGACATTTTGGCCCAAAACTCAAGAACTGTATATCGGAGACTGGTCAAACTATACTTTTTCTGAATCCTTATGATGAGAGCAGGATATTGGTATGGTTTTAAACAAGATTTGATCAACTTTGAAATTTCACCACCTGCGTAAGCGGCCATTTTGGATTTATGCAAATCAGGCACTGTTCCACTTCTTGGACTTTTGGGGACTTTTGATATTTTCTTTAATATACTATTCTGAAATGAATGGTGATTAAATGGTTTTGTTGCAATTAGTGGTGGGTTAACCCCTGATTTTCCTTAATTTGATTGACCTATAACAGTATTATGACGTTTATATAAACAGAGAATAGGGGGTCACAACAACCCCTTTGAATTCCATGCTGCAAAATGTGGCTCAGTAGGATGAGGGGTTAACACTTAACAATAGTTGTTTTAGACATGAGCCGATTTTATGTTGCATATTTTGTTGGACCATTTTGAGAATTCACCACCCTCGAAGTATATTCATTGCGCAGCCCCTAACGTTACTTGATCACGTCGTTATTATGTTGTTTGAGTGTGCCACCTGTTGTTTACGCTGTTTCAAGACTGCCTAAGCATGTGTGACATGTTTTACGACACACTCTTGGAAGTCTTAACCCGGTTTACTAGCAATGACCGCACTCTTGAACTGGAATACAAACGTGATTATTGACTTTGCGTTTTTTTGAAGCGCATTTCAACATTTTTGTCAGTTTACAGTGTTAGCCTCTATATCGGCATGTTCATCTGTGCCACATTTTGTACTGTGTCGTCTCATTCGATGGTTGCTTTTATACCTCCTTTGTGGACGCATTAGCAATCGTGTCAGAGGTACGCTATCCGGATGTAAAGGATGCGTTAACCATCCTCTCTAGTATGCACTTTTATCGTAAATTTCGACTGATTCGAGGTTTTACACAGGGATATCTACGCGGTAAGCCTTAAGGGGATTACATAATTTAAGTTGCCCGCCGAGGTTTGCAAGGTAAGTGTTCTTTTTAAAGAGATCGAGATTGCTCTTTATTTGAGTTAATATCATATTCGCTTGTGATATTTGGATGTTCATTTTACGAATACTAAATACCAACATGTAATTTTACTTGAAATGCCACTTTAAGGTTACATTTTAATAATGCGAAATGTATCGCTTATTATCCGAGGATAAAGAAATATTCCCAGAAATAATTCCATGCTTCAAAGAGGCCTTTCGTTATTTGAGTCCATGTTGTACACCGGAGTTGTACATGAGATATACGAACTAAAATCCCCAAATTGGCGGGAGTTATGTCTATTACAAGCATAATGAATGATTGATTATCGGGGTTATGTTCATCAAGCACGATTTAGAGGTTGATTGCATTTAACATGTTTAACAAAAATAAGCAAACAGCATAACTTTCGATCGTTTTGCTTATCGTACTACTTTACATAAACTATAAAAATTGAATATTATGCACACAAAAATAATAAAAAAGCGGAAAGTACGGAGCAATGGGTCTTGGTTAAATTTCAATCCCATTCCGAGTAAAAATAATTGAATTTCAATTCAATTTGTCAGTCAAAACCCGAAGGTCAACCTTTGAAATTTTTAAATTGAACAAATTCTAAATTAAATCTTATACTTCACATGAACAATCATTTGTTATACAACGGTTTTGTTAAGACTAATAGCATTTGTTTTGTTTTATTATACGGTATAAAGACGACCTTGTTTGAAATATTATTAAAATCTATATGGCTATTTAAGTGGAATTTGAATCATGTTTGAATGATCGTTAAGATAACAAATATACTATTTTATAATTTGCATGAAGGTAACGGGAGCTTTACGCAGCATATATCATTAATGAGCTACATGTAGGAAATAAATAACCCAAAATATATGTTGCGATAAATATCTTGCACTTTTGTATTGGAAAATCATGTTATCATACAATAATGTACTCAGATATAGGCCATCCAGGCTGATTGTCATGTTCTAAATGGGTTGCACTGTATCATTTTATTACAGCAGAAAGATGATAACATCCCGGAGCATTCAGGGAGATTTTCTTGTTTGATTTGTTTACGACTGCTGGATTTTTCTGGATTTGCTTTTAGCCAATATTGATTATTTTATTTTGCAAAACAATCATGATAAATCTACGTGACAATCGGGAAGAACTAAACACACTTATGATGAGACATGAGCCAGTGAATAGCTCTCATTGTGACCCATCACACAGCAAAACCAGGACAAACTCGACAGGCCATTTTTGAAGATATGTCATAAAAACATGGCTGAAAACAATAAAAGTTTGAAGAAAAACACATGTTTTCAAGGGAAAACTAGCCTATGTACAGTATCTGGCTGCTGGTATGTGACTTAAACCTCCTACCTTACCAAGCAACACGTTTAGGCAAATGAAGTCAGTCACATTATTCAATGCGTAATCATGCTTGAGAATTATGCTTGTAATTGTATGTCTTGTGTAACAGATTGATTTGTGGAAGAGGTATAATGAATATTTTTGTTGTTTTGTAAAAAAAAAACCCGATGCCCCAATGTTGACACTCGCTAAAATAAGCTGTATTTTTTGCCAAAAAGGGTCCGGAATTAATGGCTGTCGATGTTCACCATCTTATTAGTGGATCGTATACATGGTCTAGAGAGTAACTCCCGATGTCCCTGTTGACTGTTTTGTCCCTCCGCCTTCTAATCCCAATTGCTTCTCAGATCAGTCTTGTTTGTTTGTTTCCGTTTTTCTCAAGTAACCTAGGCTCATCCCAATTGATAATATGGTTCTCGATTTTATCAATTCGGATGAGTTACTTGAGAAAGACGGAAACCCACAAACAAGACTGATCAGAGAAGCAATTTGGATTTGAAGGCGGGGAGACAAAACAGTCAACAGGGACATCGGGAGTTACTCTCTAGACCATGTATACGATCCACTAAAAAGAACTAAGCCACCGAGGGATGCGAAAATCGCCGGAAGCAGCGGTCAATCCCGCGGGAAAAGTGGATCCCAATGGTCATTTTGAAGAAGCCATCAGCCAAGATGGCGAAAGTCTAAAACTAGTGAGTATTTTTGGATTTGTCAATCATAAAATCTAATCAAGTTTAAATCTCAGATTGTTGAAATTGTTTAAAGCTCAGATTAGGCCCCCAAAAGGGGGCTAGCAATTTCGGCAAACCATTTTGAGAATTCACCACCCTCGGAGTACATTGATTGCGCGAACCCTTACGTTACTTGATTACGTCGTTATTATGTTGTTTGAGTGTGCCACCTGTTGTTTACGCTGTTTCAAGATTGCCTAAGCATGTGTGACATGTTTTACGACACACTCTTGGAAGTCTTAAGGGCTGGGTATGAACGTTTGGACAGTATTTATTTTGGGACATTAGAGCACATCAGACATATCGAATTGCATTCTGAATACGAAGAATGTCCGTCTGATATCAAATAATTTTGATTTTTTGAAATTCGCAATTTAATACACATTTTATGGCAAATGATTAAAAATTGATATTTTTGATATTTAACAGTACTCGAAGTAAACTTAACAAATCTGATGATTTATACTTAAAGTGTATGTAGGTGGGATGAAAAGCCGACGATCAATTGAAAATTTTGACCTTTCGTATTGGAGATATGGATTTTTTTTCCCAAAACACCAACAAAAATTAGGTCTTTTTGGGAAAAAAAATCCATATCTTCAATATGAAAGGTCAAAATTTTCAATTGACCGTCGGCTTTTCCTCCCACTACACACACTTTAAGAATATATCATTAGATTTATATAATTTACTTCGAGGACTGTTATATATCAAAAATTGAAAAATATCAAATTTTTATAATTTGTCAAAAATTTTGTATTATATTGTGATTTTCCAAAAATTAAAATTATTTGATATCAGAAAGACATGCTTCGTATTCAGAATGCAATTCGATAGGTCTGAGGTGCTCTCATGTCCCACAAAAAATACTGTCGAAACGCAATAAACACTCATTCTAGATCCCTTAACCCGGTTTACTAGCAATGACCGCACTCTTAAACTGGAATACAAACGTGATTATTGACTTTGCGTTTTTTTGAAGCGCATTTCAAATTGTTTTTGTCAGTTCACAGTGTTATAGCTTCTATATCGGCATGTTCATCTCCCGTTATTATAATGACTATGCTAATGAATTAAAGGCTGGCATAAAGAGTATAGATCAAGCTTGATTGACAGAAAGTACTAAATTCGTACCTCAAACAGTTTCGCGACACCCGTCTTCCAACTGCGGCAAACACAGGCCGGTTCGGTGAGGTAAAATTAGCATTGAATTTGCATGGGACTTTGGACAAGATTTTTGGGTTTCCTTTCTCACACAAATGTATGGTCCCCCGTTACCGAAAACTTGTATCGGGTTAAAAATGCAGACACATTGAAAAGAGTAAGTAATCTCACTATAGAGTAAGTACTTTATTTTTCACTTCAATATCAAAATCATTTGTACTCTATATTTTATTATATAATCTACTCAGATGTAGGCCATCCAGGCTGATTGTCATGTTCTAAATGGTTTGCACTGTATCATTTTATTATCGCAGAAAGATGATAACATCCCGGAACATTCAGGGAGATTTTCTTTTTTGATTTGTTTACGACTGCTGGATTTATCTGGATTTGCTTTGAGCCAATATTGATTATTTTATTTTGCAAAACAATCATGATAAATCTACGTGACAATCGGAAAGGACTAAACACACTTATGATGAGACATGAGCCAGGGAATAGATCTCATTGTGACCCATCACGGCAAAACCAGGACAAATTCACCAGGCCATTTTTGAAGATATATGTCATAAAAACATGGCTTAAAACAATAGAATTTTGAAGAAAAACACATGTTTTCAAGGGAAAACTAGCCTATGTACTGTATCGGGCTGCTGGCATGTGATACATCAACTTAAACCTTCTACCTTATCAAGCAACACATTTGAGCAAATGAAGTCAGTCACATATTCAATGCCCAATCATGCTTGTGGATTATGCTTGTGATTGTATGTCTTGTGTAACAGATTGATTTGTGGAAGAGGTGATGCAAATTTTTGTCGTTCTGTAAAAAATCTAAATGACGAAAAATAAACGAATATTTGGCCGTATCTTTCCATTACTATCATATTTTGAAAAAGCAAGAAAGAAAGAAAGAAAGAAAGAAGAAATCTTGAATATTTTTTTTATACAATAAGAGTAAGAAGATGTGAAAAAAAATTTTTTTTTTAAAGATTAAGTAAAGTATAGGAGAGCAATAAGGAAAGAATAATTTTCTTTAGACTGAACATTATTATTCATGAACAAACTAGATCTTACATTTTAAAATGTTCCAATTGGGATGAGCAAAAGAAATAATTTGAAGAAAGTTGCGCGCTTAAATATTCAAAGTAAACATGATAAAGTATACTAGCTTTTACAGTTCAAATGCATTACTATGTATTCATGCTTTTACAAACAAAATAATTTGCTTTTATACGCCAACGCAACCTACATCTCTAACCCTTAAGTACACGTTTGGTAGAATTTTATAATAGTTTTGAGTTGACGTTTGAAACTATCCACAGAATAAGTTTAGAAACATATGCTTTTATCACTACTTGCCTAGTTAAAACAATACTAATAATTAAAATGAAATTTTTTTTAGATTGCTGATAAATAATGAAACCGGGATTATGACTAAGGAAAAAAAAAAACCAGTTTTTGGAAAAAAAAAAGTAGATAGGATAATAAAGACAAGAAGGTTTCATTAACATCAACTCCATTGCACGCTCATGGCGTTGATTTTTTGACGCTGTATCTGCCCTTTAGCGATAACATGACAGAAATCATAGCTAGTTATTTCCCATGCCTATCAAAGCGGGAAATCCCCATCTAAGGGAACATTCCTAATACAATGTCATCACAGCAACCTTGCGCGCTGCGGAGGTGCTTGTGGGCAACCTTTATTTATTTCAGGATATTTGTAAGCACATGAAGTCATGTAATACATTATAAGCATAAAGGAGCTTCAGCCCCCATATAGTTTCATCACTTTCCTATCTACATCTATTCCACATAACACTAATCATGTATGTGTATGTTTTCCCTTTTACATACACTCGCTTGCCAACCGTGACTCAACATTTGAGGGAGAGAGGGGGATTTGTCAAATTTGAAATAAATTAAGTTCCTTATAGTGAATGCAATTGAACTCGTTTTTCAGACTAAGCCTTTTTTTTAGACAAAACATTATTACATAACTCATGCACTGTAGCTCTTATTAATACTAGAATTTTCAATTGTGATTTAGCAAATCAGGTTGATCGCTTAATTATTCAAAGTGTACATTAAGTAACAGATTAATAAATTTCTAAGTATTTATGCTATTACAAACATAAGAATAATTGGTTTATAAGCTAACCCAACCTATAATGCTAATCCTAGGGCATACAAAGTACTGGAGAAAAATATTTACTATCATGACTATAGAGACATATATAATTTATACGTCCGAATTGGAGAATTATACCTTTAAAGGAGTTTTCTCATACCTTCGCTGAACTTTAAGGGACACTCAATGATTTCTTACACAAAATATAGAGGCCCTGCATGCTTTTATCGATTGGCTCCAAACAAAGGATTTGAACCGGTGTCCTTCACCGTAATCATGGCCCAGTGAAGTCCATTCAATCAAATGTTGTCATCAACCTATTTGATCGTAGTGCATTTGTTATGTGTTATGTGTGTGAGGAACTGTCGCGGTAGATTGCAATCATTCTTTTGTTGAATGCATTTTAAGAAGTCTCCACTAAATAATCAACTAGCAGAAATAGGTAAATTGGATCATAACAGCTCATAATAAAATACCGCATGTAACTCTTTTTTCATAAATGTTAATGTCTACCAATCGTATAATCGTAATATAAGTGAAAGTGACGAGTTATTCAGTTTTTGTAAACGTTAAATGCAATATCGCGTAATTAACGGCACCAAAACTGAGGAAGCGTAATAAAAACGTCATTATCAGTGGTTTGTATCGAACATTCAAGGCAAAATTTACTTCACCTTCCCCCTCTCACGCTCGCTCAAAAATGTCTCAAGTTGCATCATTTAAAATTCTCGTTCCACGTTTTGACTTTAAAAAACCCAACAACCAACACGTGATATCTTTTTCTTGAAACAAAAATCGCGTTTCCCTAAAATTAGTTTCCCTTAAGAAGGTGCCCTTGGCACATCCTTAGCAGAAATAACAGTTCATATGCGGGCCGTACTATCTGGTCATTTAAAATCTTCAACCTCTTCATAAAGAAGAGAGGATATCTGCAAGGCGTTTGCAACCAAAGCGTGTACCTCTATTATATTCTAACATGGTTTCCTACCTCTGAGTACAGATCTTCCATGACCCTTAGAAACCAACCCAAATTCAAACCTTTATTGTGTGTGTGTTGGGGATCTAACAAGAATTGTGTTATTGTAATGAAAGATAAATCAGTTTTTGAAAAGTTCGAAATAGTTAAGGACAGGTAGAAAATTTACACGTAACATGCATTTTTGAAAACACACTTTTATTTAGATAAAGAACTGTGAGTTAATCATAGTCACATGCGCTCGAAAGGTTATGTCTGCATTCGAAATTAAATTGCCATTCATATCTACCTGATATGCATCAAATGAAAAATATAATAATAACAAAAGACAGTGAAATTCTAATACAATTATTGATACAACAATAATAACAAAATTGGTATATTAGCTATATTAAAGATAATTTACATTCTAAAAATAAATTGAGAAGAAAGATCAGTTTACACGCCAAGTGTTTTCTTTCATACAATGTATTATATTTTAAATAATTGTCCATGATTTGAGGTCAACGGGCTTATCGCATGGGGATACCTGAATGGATGACTCCATTAGAAATCTACATCCCTTGTGAGGGAAATTAAGTTCATGTCTTCTATTAGGGGTTTATGGATTTTGACCGGAATGGCCCAATTGTACGCTATAGTAGATGTTCCTGGGCTATATCACTGGGAATGAGACTGCTGTATCTCATAGTGTCACAAACAATACCAGGATAAAGTGTGTATGTCCCCCCGGGGAGGTGGAGGGGCACTGCACATATGGCCATACGAGTATGCTCCCCGAAAGACCCATGAATTTAACCAAAACAGAGCTCTGAAATATCCTTGATTTTGATCATTTCAGCTCTAAAAGACCCTTAAATGTGTCATTCCTCGCGTTTCTGTTTTTCACAGGCAATTGTCGACCAGAAAGCCAAAAAACGATATTGACCGTTCGCAGCTCCGAAAGACCCCCTGTTTTACCGTCAGCTCTCAAAGACCCACTATTTTCGAATTCCGGCGAAATACAGTCAGCAAAATAATTAAGGTAGCAGTTGTATTCACAAAGACAAAGACAAAGACAAATGTGTCAAAATTAAAACATGCAGCCGATGGCTGAGAATTAATGAAACGGTGATCCAAAACCTAATGAAGATACGAAATAAAAATTGGCACTTTTGTGTTCTAATCAATGAAAGCACGATGCTAGTTTTTCGTGCTTATCAATGAAAGCACGCCTGATCTCTTGTTCGCGAACGCTTTGTGTACAAAACAACGGGTTTTTTTTTTCCTTGGGTTTTGGATCGCCGTGTCTTTATTTCTTGAACAATTTCAACGAATGAGGTCTTAAATTCGAGCTTTTGTTTAGGATATACAGGGGCTAACGTAACTGGTACCTTAATTATTTGGCTTACTGTAGCTATGACGACTATATCCTGGTTATTTTGAAATAGGTTTCATATTTAAGTCACACTTCGCAGAGTGTCTTTTCTCTATTGTTTTCGGAAGGAATTAAATCAAAAACTGGTTTCGAAACTTACCGCTATTTTGTTAGTAATAATTTGATTTATGTTTTAAATTCCTGATAAATATTAACGAATAACTCTTAGACACCGATCTGAGGAAAGAGCAATTAGATAGGATGGATCCTCTAAAGAACAATATTTTTTTTATTCACATTAATATCATCATTTGGTACGGTAAGATCTTCATACATGTATGTCGTTGTGTTTTAACGCCATCTCATTCTTGTAGCGATGAAATAAATAAAGTGATAGCTGGTTATTTCCCTTGTCTATGAGTGACGGCGGGAAATCCCCATCTTATGGGATATTCTCTAATAAATGTTTCATCGCACAAACAAAGGTTACTTAGTTAAGGATATTTGTAAGCAGTTGAAGCTGTAATATAAGCAGGCTCTATAATCAACTTGGTTTATTTCGCATGCAATTAATCGTGTGTATATATGTTTCCCATTGTTATGAATTTTGGCTTAGAGACGCCTATGTCGTTGATTTTCTGACGCTGTGTCTGCCTTTTAGCAATAACATGACATAAACTATTTCCCATGCCTATCAAAGCGGGAAATCCCCATCCTAGGGGACATTCCTAATACAATGTAATCACACCAACGTTGCGCGCTGCGGAGGTGCTGGTGGGCAACCTTTACTTATTTCAGGATTTTGTAAGCACATGAAGTCATGTAATACATTATAAGCATAAGGGAGTATCAGCCCCATATACTTTAGTTTCATCACTTACCTATCTACATAGCTGGTTATTTCCCATGCTTATCAAAGCGCTAAATCCCCATCCTATAGGGGACATTCCTAATACAATGTCATCACACCAACCTTGCACGCTGCGGAGGTGCTCGTGGGCAACCTTTACTTACATTTGGTACGGTAAGATCTTCATACATGTATGTCGTTGTGTTTTTAACGCCATCTCATTCTTGTAGTGATGAAAGAAACAAAGTGATAGCTGGTTATTTCCCTTGTCTATGAGTGACGGCGGGAAATCCCCATCTTATGGGATATTCTCTAATAAATGTTTCACCACACAAACAAAGGTTACTTAGTTAAGGGTAGACGAGGTATTGTTGGTCGAAGCAACCTAAAATCGATTTTATTATCTAGATCAATATATTATTGAAAATTAACACCTTGATGTTTTGCAAAAGTTAGTTCTACAACTCGTACACTTTGCAAACGTGCTTAATTTATTGTTGTTAATGAGTTATGTACGTTTTACAAAAGTGTTGTTGTTTCAGCCCTCTTTACAACATAACTCAAGAACCGCAGCACCTATAAAAGTATATCTGTGATATTTTAATTCTTCTACACGCTCGCTATAAATTGAGCAATGCAGTTTTTGCCAAAGCTCACTACCATTCGTAAGATGTTGTGAACTACCAAATCACAACAGTTTAAAATAATTAATAACCTTAAGGATATTTGTAAGCAGTTGAAGCTGTAATATAAGCAGGCTCTATAATCAACTTGGTTTATTTCGCATGCAATTAATCATGTGTATGTATGTTTCCCATTTTTATGAATTTTGGCTGAACTTGTTTTAACACGCCCTGTATGTGAAAATATTAAACAATGACAATGACTTTGGACGTCCAGATGTAACTTATTTTTAACTGAGAAGGAATTAACTTAAAGACAGAGAGACGCCTATGTCGTTGATTTTCTGACGCCGTGTCTGCCTTTTAGCAATAACATGACATAAACTATAGTTATTTCCCATGCCTATCAAAGCGGGAAATCCCCATCCTAGGGGACATTCCTAATACAATGTCATCACACCAACCTTGCGCGCTGTGGAGGTGCGCGTGGGCAACCTTTTCTTATTTCAGGATATTTGTAAGCACATGAAGTCATGTAATACATTATAAGCGTCAGGGAGTATCAGCACCCATATACTTTAGTTTCATCACTTGCCTATCTATTCCACATAGCTGGTTATTTCCCATGCTTATCAAAGTGGGAAATCCCCATCCTATAGGGGACATTCCTAATACAATGTCATCACACCAACCTTGCGCGCTGCGGAGGTGCTCGTGGGCAACCTTTACTTATTCAGGATATTTTTAAGCACATGAAGTCATGTAATACATTATAAAAGCATAAGGGAGTTTCAGCCCCCATATACTTTAGTTTCATCACTTGCCTATCTATTCCACATAACATTAATCATGTGTGTATGTATGTTTCCTTTTCGGATGAATCTGTCTTTACACTCACTTGCCAATTCAACATAAAAAATAACTCAAAAAAAGGCTGGAGAAGGGTAAACAAATGTTTTATATTTAAATCACACTTCGCAGGGTGTCTTTTCTCTATTGATTTCAAAAACTTGTTTCGAAACTTACCGCTATTTTGTAAGTAATAATGCTTAGAATGTATGATTTGTGTTATCTAAATTCCTGATTAATATTAATGAATAACTTTCAGTCTTAGACACCGATCTGGTGGAAAGAGCAATTAGATATGATCGATCCTCTAACACTGTCTAAAGAACAAGGTTATTTTTATTCACATCAATATCATCATTTGCTACGTTATGTTGTAATTGGCCCATAGCAGAGTGCCTGCAGTGCTACTTTAAGTAGCCCTGTAGCATGTGTAGTAACTTCAGAGCTACGCCACAGCTACCCCTCCATGAGCTTCTGCATAGTGGAATAGCTGTGGAATAGCTCTGATTTGCTACTCCAAGCTGGAATGGGCCACTCAGTAACTGGCCATAAGAATATTGTTGTGTACTTGTACGTCGTTGTGTTGAACGCCGTCTCGCCCAAGTAGCGATAAATTAAACAGAATGATAGCTGGTTATTTCCCTTGTTTATGACGGCGGGAAATCCCCATCTTATGGGACATTCTCAAATAAATGTTTCATCACACAAACTTGCGCAGGAGTTCAGAGGCAATCTTTACTTGCAGTTTAAGTCCTGTAATACTATACCAGCAGTTGAAAAAACCACTTTGGTTACTTCGCAAGCAATTAATCATGTGTATACTACATGTGTATGTTTTTATGTTCCCCTTTTAAGAATTTTCGTTTTACTTGTTTTAACTTATTTTTAAAAAGGAATTAAGATAGAGAGACATTAACATAACGATAGATAAACAGAAGAAAGAAAGGAAGAAAGAAGGAAAGAAAGAAGGAAAGAAGGAAGGAAAGAAGGAAGGAAAGAAGGAAGGAAAGAAAGATAGAAACAAACAAAAATGAAAAAAAACCTTATTTTTAAAAATGAATTAAGATAGAGAGACATTTTTAAACATAACGATGGATAAACAGAAGAAAGAAAGGATGAAAGAACGAAAGAAAGAAAGAAAGAAAGAAAGAAAGAAAGACAGAAAGAAAGAAACAAAGAAACAAAAATGAAAAAAGACAGAAAGAAAAGGGAAAATCTTGAACATACTTTTTATCCAATAAGATTATATAAGAACGGGTGAAAATTATACCTTTTATACCTTTTAAAAATCAAGTCGGAGAAAAATATGGAAAGAATAATCCTCTTTAGACTAAACAGTATTATTCATGAACTAGAACTAACCAGCTCTTAAATTTTAAAATGTTCCAATTTCGGATAAAAAAAGAAAGAATTTGATGAAACTTGTGCGCTTAAATATTCAAAGTAAACATGATAAAATATACTAGCTTTTACAGTTCAGATGTATTACTATGTATTCATACTTTTACAAACAAAATAATTGCTTTCATACGCCAATACAACTTACAACTCTAACCCTTGAGTACACGTTTGGCAGAATTTTATAATAGTTTTGAATTGACGTTTGAAACTCCACAAAATAAGTTCATGAGGTTAGTTTAGAAACATATGCTTTTATCACTACGTACAATTTAAACAATAATATTAATACAAATGAAAAGGACCTGGATTATAACTGTTGTTAGGCTGATAAAACAACTGGAAGTTGGACCAATTGCAATTAGTGTTGACATGGCCTCGGGTCAAAGGTTATTTCTTGTTCAGCGAAAAGTTTGTATTATTCATGTTTATTATCTCAGTCATTACCCATCAGTTGTAGTTTTAAGATTTAAGAATAAGGCATTAGTATAACTATAGAAGTTTCTTCACAAAACTAAACTTTTTATTTGTCCGTGTTTTTTTTGTCACATAACCATGATAACGTAGTAAAATAACGAAAAAAAAAGTCTTTGGAAAGAAAAAGTAGACAGGATTGTAAAGACAAGAAGGTTTCATTAACATCAACTCCATTATTTTGTCAAACGATTATGTCGTTGATTTTCTGACGCTGTGTCTGCCTTTTAGCGTCAGGATGATAGAAATCATAGCTAGTTATTTCCCATGCCTATCAGAGCGGGAAATTCCCATCTAAAGGGATATTCCTAATACAAATGTCATCACAGCAATCTTGCGCTGCGGAGGTGCTCGTGGGCAACCTTTACTTATTTCAGGATATTTGTAAGCAGATGAAGTCGTGTAATACATTATAAGCAAAAGGGAGCTTCAGCCCCCATATACTATAGTTTCATCACTTGCCTATCTATTCCACATAACATGCAATTAATCATGTATGTGTATGTTTCCCGTTTGGGTGAATCTGTCTTTACACTCGCTTGCCAACCGTGACTCAACATAATAAAATAACACAAGGCAATGCTGGAAAAAGGTAAACAATGACTTACAATGACAACATACCAGGTACATTACCTATTTTAAACAGAAATCAACGAATAAAAAGGAGAGAAAGAAAGGAGGAATGAAGGAAAACAATAGAACCGAAAGAAGAAAATATTATAAAATAAATATCCTTTTTTGTTAAAAAAAACAGAATAAGGTCAAAACAAGAATAAAAATAATTTGAAAATCAAAATGAGACAGAGAGAGAGAGTGAGAGAGAGGGTGAGAGAGAGAGGGGGAGAGGATGGGGAGGGCGAGAGAGGGAAAGGGGAGAGGGTGAGAGAGAAAGAGGGAGAGAGGGAAGAAGATTTGTCAATTTTGAAATAAATTAAGTTCCTTATAGTGAGTGCAATTAAACTCGTTTTTCAGACTAAGCTGAGAATTATTCCTTCTTAGACAAAACATTATTATATATAATGCATGCATTGTAGCTCTTATTATTACTAGCATTTTCAATTTTGATTAGCAAAACATGTTGATCGCTCAATTATTCAAAATGTACATTAAGTACTAGGATTTACAATTTAGTTTAATAAATTTACTTATTTCAGGATATTTGTAAGCAAATGAAGTCATGTAATACATTATAAGCATAAGGGAACTTCAGCCCCCATATAGTTTCATCACTTGCCTATCTATTCCACATAACATTAATCATGTGTGTGTTTCCCTTTTGGATGAATATGTCGTTACATTCACTTACCAACCGCGACTCAACATATCAAAATAACACAAGGCAATGCTGGAAAAGGGTAAACAATGACTTACAATGACAAAATATCAATTACATATTTTAAATAGAAATCAACGAATAACATGGAGGGCAAGAAAGGAGGAATGAAGGAAAACAATAGAACCAAAAATTTGTAAAAAAAGACGAAATTTATTATAAAATATCCTTTTACATTTATTTAAAAAAAAACACGGAAAAATAAGGTCAAAAACAAGAATGAAAATAATTTTGAAATAAATTAAGTTTCTTATAGTGAATGCAATTAACCTCGTTTTTCATACTGAGCTGAGAATAATTCCTTCTTATACAAAACTTTATTATATATAATGCATGCATTGTAGCTCTTATTATTACTTAAAAAATTTCCGCATTTGTTTTTTGTCAAATCGTGGGATTTTACAAACGCGCGCGCAAGCTTTGAGACGAACCTTTTTTTTTGGCCTTAGCAAAACATGTTGATCGCTCAATTATTCAAAATCTATATTAAGTACTATGATTTACAATTCAGTTTAATAAATTTCTAAGTATTCATGCTATTACAAACATTCCCATGTAGGAACAATTGGTTTATAAGCTAACCCCACCTATAATGCTAATCCTAAAGTATACAACGTTTTGTAGAAAAATATTTTCTTTTTGTAATGATGAATAGTTTTAAGCTAGCAGCTTTACTATAGAGACATATATAATGTATACGTTCCAATCGGAGAATTATCTTTATTAGACAGTAGTTTTCTCGTCACTTCGCCGAACTGTAAGAGACACTCAATGATTTCTTATACAAAATATTTGCCTATTTCTCTCAACAAACAGAATTACGTCAATTGGATCATACCAGCTCATAATAAGATATCGCACGTAACTCTTTTAATATATTCATGTCTACCCATCGTCTGCCGCATCCGTAGGTTAATCATGGTTTCTATAAATTTTACAGTTTCACTTACGCGTAGAAAGAAGGATGGAGGAAACATAGAAGAGAAGAAGGAAAAAAAGAAAGAAGGATGATTTATTTACCCGCATTTTGATATCCCATTTGTCAAATGTCGTTCTATATTAACAGCACAGTAGTGCTTTTAAAGCAAAATAACAGAATTATAAAGTTGCAGTTTCCAGCTATCAATGGTTATCACACAAGCAGTGTGGCTATCTTCACACTGACTTCAACTGCAACTGTTAAATTCGGATATTTTTCTTTAAAAACACTGCTGTGTTGTTAATATTGGGCGAAATTGAACGAATGGGATATCAAAATTCGCGTAAATAAAGTATCCTTCTTTCTTAAAATATTGTAAAAACAATTATTATTAAACGAAAATTATTAGTAGTTTTGAAGCTATAGGCATATTTATAATAGCTGCGTTACTTTTTGTGCACTTTTTATTTCACATGTGCGTGTTTATGTGTATGTTTTCCTTTTTCGCTGAATTTGTCCTTACACTCGCTTACCAACCGTGAGTTAAAAATAACACACATAAATCATGTACAAATGGTAAACAATAAACAAGGAATAAATTTAAAGAGCAAGAGGAACAAAGGAAAACAATAGAACAAAAAGGAAGAAAGAAATAAGAAAGAAGGAAATAAAGAAAGAAAGAAAGGAAAAAAGAAAAAGAAAAGAAATCCTTAAACATACACAATATAATAGTAGAAGAAAAAAGAATATCATAAAAAGAAAACCACCCATACAACCAGAAAGACATCGTCAAAATGAGAATGAACAGGTTTCTGAGAGTGACTGCATTGTTGAAGTCGTTTGACGGGCTAAGCTGATAATAATTTCTTTTTAGACGAAACATTATTATGTAAGACATGCACTGTAGCTTTTACATTATTAGAAATTTCGATTTTGAATAGAAAAAGAGGTTGATCGCTTAATTATTCAAAGTGCATATTAAGTACTTGGATTTACAATTCAGATTCATTTCTAAGTATTCATGCTTTTACAAACATTACGCGGTAAGAATAACTGGTTTTTACGCTAACTCAACCTATAACGCTAATTCTATTATGTTTTCATAGGAAAATATATTCTTTTCGTAATGAATATTTTAAGCTCAGCTTTGTCGTAGAGACATAAAGACTTCACAAAGAGTTCTTCAGCCATTATAAATAAGCTTCAGAACTATTATACACAATATGTCGGTTCCGATCAGGTAATAAATCCGATTGTTGGCTACACTTACCTGTCCTGTAGAAATGCACTAACCAGCTATCTACGGCGACCCTCTTCACCAGGTCATGTGTGGCTGGCCGAGTTTTCGTTAGCTTTATCGCCTAGATTTCAGCTGTTAATGGTTAAATACCACTAATTATGTATTACACGGGTTTCAATGGGAAAATGCCTAATTTCGGGTGGAATTTTCTCATATTCAGAACTCTCACAGTTTAATGCCACTAATATCAGGTGAAACTATATGATTTAGATGCCAAATGATCAAAAATTCAACATAGGTTGACCTGAGTTTTTGTTTTGTTTTAACGCACTGAACCGTAAACACCTTAAAATGACAGTGCGCCCTCGAAGCTGAAAGTTACAATATGATAGGGCGAATATTTACTAAAAACCGAAGCCGTGCGTATGAATTTTGGCACTATTACATCAAAAATGTCATATAATGAGAGAAAATGTACCATTTTGAAGTATCAAACTCTAAAAAGTACTTTTTTGGCTATATAACTTGATCAATTTAAGCGATTTTAATGCAGTCTTTTCGAATGCCATGAAAACAAATAGTTACTCATCGTATTTCAATGTATCGCCCAGGCCTATTAGTGGTATTTAACCTATAGCCGAGATATGGTTGACAAAAATATCGTTGGTCTTTATTGTAGACTGTTATCACATTTGCCTTTTACACAAGGCACACAATAAGCGTGTTCCACAAATTCTTGTTCTTATTTTCAGTAAATCACTGCATGGCTGTCATACTATTGTTATTCTAAGATGATTATATTATATAGCCTAAATAGCAAAACACACGTCTGCTACCTCAGTGTTGACTTAATTGCCCGGGCTTAATTAAGTATCCTGTAAAGTGTGCTGAGGCTTGTGGATCAACGTCTAGGCATTGTGCCTGTGCGTAGCGCACTATAAATCACTGCGCTTTTTAAAAAAATCTTCTTACAGCTGAACATGTATAAAATTACATTGCAATATCAGAAAGAACTCATAATAAATGCAAGACAGCCTCAGATGGAGATTGAATTTTCAACGCAAACAATTTCAAAAATCGCAGTGTAATTGCGTACCCTTAGTGTGCATTACACACCCATGATCTGTGATTGCATCGTGTATCTCTTGATCTTGCATTTACAATTTTTGTTATTATTATTGAAGTATTTGTAACCAACTTTGAGTTGAAATATACATAATATAAGTGAATGCTGTGATATTGTAACACACTCATGTTTATCCAGCTTTTGTAAACGTTAACTATAACTATTGTCACGTAATTAACGCCACCAAAACTGAGGAAGCGTGATAGACACGTCATTATCAGGGGTTTAGAAAATAATTTACAAACTGTCGAACTTTCCCCTTAAATTCTTGTAGGTAATAGTAAGCGGATGTCCTTGGCACATCCTTGGCAGAGAATTCTGGCCGTACTCTCTGGCCATTTTAGATCTTCAGCTCCTTCAGGAGAGAAAAGAGGATACTGCAAGGATCTTGCAACCACAGCGTGTACCTCTAAAAGATTCTGACCTGGTTTCCTGGCTATGAGTACAGATCTTAGAAACCAACCCAAATTCAAACCACACAAATGTAAAAATCTCAGAGATTCAGGTCAAGCCTTGACTGATCTCTTAAATAAGTACCTTTTTGTTGTTGTTTAATTGCAAGACCTCTGCCATATTCAGTTTGTTTGTGTGTGCAAGGTTAGGTTTAGTGTGTATATTTCCCTACGTTTTACATATGTGAGCTGACAGTTTTTCCAGGTTTGTACTGCGGTCCAGCTGATCAGGGGTGAGGTAGGTTGTAATATTGTTTGGGTTTGTCTGGGCTATATTTGGGAATGCGGCAATGGGGGTTTGTGTATTGCAATATCAAAGAAGAGGGAGTTGGTGCTAGGTTATACGGTGACAAGGTTTTTTTTCTTGACTTGGAGGAGTGGGTGATTCCAGGGATGTTTGGGGATGATAATTGACATTTGTGTGATGGGAATGATAATGCAATAAATTCATCTTTTGATTTGTGTATAGTTTTTAAGAATTTTAATAATACAGTTTTTCAATTCTGCATGTTTATACATCTTTATAGACTTTTAATCGCGAATTAATTTTAAATCACCACGCAATTAAGCCTTTGGCTGCCCCTTTTGTGACCTGAATATGCCTGAATATAGTAGGTCCTTAGGCTACACCTGTTTCAAATATTGGCATGGAGCCAAGAATGCGATCTACACCTGGCTATGCAAGCCATACATCACGTGATATACAACCCAACAATTGACCTTTTCGGTAAATCCCATAAGCCTTTGCGAGTACACCTGAGAACTCGTCATTTGACGTCACCCCGACTTGCAATGCGCAGTAACGATGTTTGATAAACGATGTGCCCATCGGCGCATATCGGCGTGACGTCAAATGACGAGTTCTCAGGTGTACTCGCAAATGCTTATGGGATTTACTGAAAAGGTGAATCGGGACGGATACTACGATGTCAGGAATCGTGTTGTTACAATAATACGTACGGTACATCAGCTTTGAAAAGTTCGAAGTGGGAAATATACGCGTAACAACATGCAATTTTGGACACGCGCTATTACTTAGATAAACAAAATAGTTCTTGCTATCATAACTGATAAATTGTATTGAGATGCACTTAAGAAAGGTTACGTGTACTTTAGAAAATATATTGCCATTCATATCGAGCCGGCAGATATACATAATATGATAAATATAATTATTTCAAAAGCAAGTATGACTCGAATACAATTACTAATATCACAATAATAAAAACTGCATTGGTTTATTAGCTATGAACATGAAAAAAAACCAATTTTATTTCTAACAATAAATTGAGAAGAATGAAGTATGTTATAGTTTATAGTTCCCGGAGTTAGTTAAAAAAATAAATCAAAGCGTGCGATTGTTTTCTTTCCATACAATGTATTGAATTTAAACTAAAAAACACTACTTTTTCAACAACCAAGTCTACCTTCAGCAGAATAGGCAAGTTTCAGAAATAAACTTAATACAATTATAAGCCGTGGTATCACTCTCTATTTCACATGTCTAGAATATTATTAGAATGTGGAAGTGCAAGCAGAATTCGGAAAATGAAGATCTCCAGCGCTCAGTCTGAATTAAATTTGAAAAGTAGATGGATCACCAACTATTATAATATAATATTACATTGACATTAAGGCTGTCTTCGAATCTGTTCCAAAATCTTCTATACAGGTAGAAACAAAATGACCTGTTTCAAACTAACATAAAAAATATGGTTTCTTATACAAGAAAAAGCTTTATCATTATGATACACTAGAGTTATCAAACTTTCAAGTTATCCTGTGGCACCCATTTAACTTAACACACGAAGTCTATCTCTGCTTTCTCTATAAACGGTTGCTATTGGAGGATATGTTAGCTTATAATACACCATCGTTGTGATGATCACTGTACAGGGTGTCCCAAAAAAAAGAGGCCCCTCATTGCACCCTATGTTTTCCCTATTTCTGAGAAGTTGATGAAATATATTTTGGTATGTAAGGAAACCTTCAATCGTTAGCTGTAATAAACCAAAACAATTACTTCAATCGGCTTAAAACTTTTGAAGATATGCTCTTTTAAAGAAATGTACCCGTTTTTCACTCTGTCCACGGAGGAGGTTTGGCTACTTCACGATTGAAAAGGAGTACACGTACCATGCATGAATTAGCTATGAATATCAAGCATTCCTGGAATCCTGCAAGCATGATAACTTTATAAAATACATTTACTTAGGGAATGTACTTTACCGGTGGGTTTATGGGCTATAGATTTTGAGAGTGTCATTAATTTGTGGGTAAAATGTATGCGGAATGGGACTTCTTTTGCTTTACTTGCAATTACTTATTTTTTCTTGGTTATTTGTGCCTTTTTGTTTTATTATGTTTCTTCCTTTCTTACTTTGTTGTTTCTTGCTTGTTTATTTACAACATAAGTCATTTCTCTTTTTAGGATAAAAGGTATTTTACCTCAAAGGAAGAAATCAAGTGGTGTGAGGTCTGTTTGATCTTGCAGGCCACTCCACAGCATGACCCATCCCAACAATTATGTTTGATATCCGTGGACAGAATGAAAAGCGGGTACTTTTCTTTAAAAGGGCATATGTTCAAAAGTTATGAGCCGATTGAAATAATTGTTTCAGTTTATTCAAGCTAACGGGTAAAGGCTTCTTTACATACCAACATATACTTGATCAACTTTTCTAAAATAGGAGAAAAAGAGGGCGCAATGTGGGGCCTCTTTTTTTTTGGGACACCCTGTATAACGCCGAATAGAGTTTTCTATATAATTGACGTCTTCCTGTCGTTAATGGCGTTTTGGCTCGGCTAACTAATCAGGCCGATTTAGCGGAACGGAAAAACGAAAGCGAGGACGATTAGTAGCCACCGCTTCACAAATTGGAGGTAGCCGAGCAAAAACGCCATCAGCGACATGAAATGGCCAACTATAAGAAAACTCAATAGCAATCAACTATAAACCGTTCACGTCCATATTCATTTTATTTTCTTTACAATGAAAAGTAGTTTTTACTCTGGTCGCTATTCGCACTCAGCGAATCGCGTAAGTAGTTCATGTGTTAGATAAGGATAGTGTATGAAACATTCTCACCTGCAATTACACAGTTTGTTAGCTCCAATATATGAAGACATTCATATAATGACTTTGAGGATAAAGTTTGAACCGAGACAGATATATGGGATTTAGTTATGACATTGGCCCCGTGGGTATTGGAAATAAGGGCATATTGGCTCAAAGTGATGGATTTGACTGATATAGCTTATTTGTTACACTGGAAACAGCAATAAACATTCAAAATGTTAGGAAGTTATAAAATGACAGAACTGATGTCAATTGCTACGTTAAGGTGGTCCGTAATAAATTTGTGACTATTTTTGCATTTTTTAATTTATGATAAAAAAGAGGAATCGCTGGAATGTACCTCATTTCTTAACATATAAAAATGAACCACTTGTCTTGAATCACTGACATTTCAGTGAAGTAATTGGATTCCTTGCTCCTATAATATACATAACTTTTGTTACCAGTGTGTAGTTATTTTTTGAGAAAAATGCAAAATTAGTCGCAAAATTTATCAGGTGGTGTAGTACCACCTTAATTCATACTTTATTATTTATTGTTGGTTGTAGGTCAGTACAATAAGGCTGGAAATTTATTGACTATGGTAATCTTGGAAATATAGTCAAAACTTGAAATCCAAAACTGGAGTCGTAGTAAATGTTAATAATCTTCCAATAATTTTAAAGAGCCATTGAAGCTGCTAAATTGACTGAGTCAAACGCATCCTTGTACAGCGACAGTATAAAGGGCTTTATTAGAAATAAGATACTCAGTCTGAGAGACTACTTAAAGTATTTCTAAGAGTGAAACACGACCAAACATCGGATATAGAATCTGCAAACCAATACGTCCTTAAACAACAGTTACAATTGAACGTGGAAACATTATAGTTTTAACCGAATTTTGTGTAAAGGTTTTGTTGAATAAATATAAACCAGTTTGCTTTTATAATTTATAGACGACCTTAAGCTGAATGTATACCCGATCGTCTGAGGGAATCGCGCGCATGATCAGTATGTAAAATTGACGTTTTTTGTGCACTTGCCAGCGACTGTTGTAAAAGCGATCGAGTATAAATTTAGCTTCAGTCTAGACAGATATGCTAAAATATATCAGAGATCGTTTGGTCTATTAGACTATGAGCATGTTTGTATAAAGAATTGCAACCAATCATGATAATTGTATGACGAAGGTGTTATAAAATGTCAACTGTCCTCTAATGTAAAAAGATTGCATCTGTAAATAAATAACGTACCCGATAATGTCTTTTGACTTGGAAGGCAGGGAATTGACCTTTTGGGTAAATCCCATAAGCCATTGCGAATAGACCTGAGATGTTGTTATTTGACGTTATGCCGATGCGCACATCGTTTAGTGAACATCGCTACTGCGCATTTCAAAGCCATTTAGTGCGCAGTAACGATGTTTGCATCGGTGTAACGACAAATGACGACATCTGGTCTACTCGCAAAGGCTTATGGGATTTACCGAAAAGGTCAATCCCACCAGGAGGAGGCTCTCCCTGGTTCAACATGTGTCACGATTTTGGGGTACATTTTCAATAATTTCAATATTCGATGGGTGGGTTTTAAGCAAAATTGCCCCCCAGCACACAATTTGGGCTGCTTTTTGTAAAAATTATCATAAGCAAAGATGTCTTTGACCAAACTCATCACGCCCTCTACGGTGCCTCCTGTTACCCATAAAAGGAAACAGTCAGATGTGATGAGTTGCTCGTCTGATAAAATGTGACCGTACAGCACGAATGAGCCGTAAATTCCCTAAATTGTATTCTGAGTTACAGCGTAAAATGTGTACGAATGTCGTATTCAATGTCGTTGAAGGAGCAAAGTTTAACAAACTTTGACTTCAAAACATCGTTTGAAGTCAAATGATATACCATTTTAAAGCTTATGATGTATATTTGTTAAACATGAAATAAAACAAAATTGACCGGGGGAGGAATTTACGGCTCATTCGCCGTGAACGGTCACAAATCACTAGTGTAGTGGTGAAACTTCACTAAGACGTGAGTTTAATAAAAACTCCGTTTTTTGTAGTAATTGTTCAAAATGAACAGTTAAAACAAACATTCCTAATGAACTTGTTCAAACAATTATTAGCTTCCTTGACTCATTTCATATATGTATAGTACTCTACATTTTTAAATTAATAATAAAAATTTATGATAATTTAATTTTTTTTTTTATTATAAATAATAACAATTTCTTTAAAAATATAGAGCCTGTTAGAAACAGCCCATTACTCCGAAGGGTCATTTCTCTGAAAAGGGTTAAAGTTATAGGGTTTATAGGGCATTTTAGATTAGAGATAAGATAAGGGTTAGGGTAAGTGTTAGGATTAGTTTCGTGATTTACGTTTTGAGTTAGGGTTATTTCAGTAGGGTTCGACTTAGGGATCATGTTACAGGTTGTGGATAGTTTGGAGGTTAGGGCTATGGTCTTGATTAGCGTTTATAAGTAAATTATTGGTTTTTGTGACTAATGGTCCCTCTGATAATTGACCTTATATCTTACCGCGCTTCAAGAAATACTCTGCACGTATATTTCTGGTTTTCTTAAAGCTTAATTGGTTTTCGACTGCTATAGTCTGATGAAAAATAAAACCAATTAGGCTTATCCTGTTTCCTTATCTCTCTTGATTTATGGTGGTCTGTGCTGCATATACCCTGGCTGCTCATTATTTGTGTCAACACAGCACGTATGCTTGCTATTTAATTGCAAGACACCATTGACAGAATTATAAAATACAACACGAAGTCATGAACTACATATATGGGGAACTCTATAATGGGTATATGCTACTATAATAATTATACTAGTACTAGTAAAAACATCCGCTATTTGGTTGACAAAAATTAAGACATCTGAACATGAAAGATTATGTGTTTTGCAGAAGTGATGTGCTAGAATAATATTGAGTGCCAACTACCTTACGTCTTCTGATATAATGTTTCCTAATTGGTTTTCATTATACAGTTCATCATAATTTTCTTTCCATCTGGTTTTCACCTCCGTCTGTCCTGTTAAGACTCTGCCATCTTTGCTTTTAATGGTCTGCATTCTGATGGTTGGCTTCTTTGTGATTACTTTAATTGTGGCATAGACTTCTTTTGACTTAGCTGCTTGGTGCTCCACTTTCGTGCAAAGTCCTTGGATCCACATGTCTTTACATCCCTTTGTTTTCCTCTTGATCTCTTGGTTGAGATAGTTGTACCTAGGTTTCAAAGATGGGTTTTCAAGTTTCTTGAGTTTCACTTTGCTTCTCTCCTTGCTGAGATGTATCACTTCTTCGCTTATCCATTGTTCTTGTTTGTTTGATTTTTTGCTTCCTAAAACTGCATTTGATGTGTCATTGAAGGCTATCTTTACACCCGTCCATATGTCTTCAACATCTGTTGTATCAAGATTCATTAGTGGTGCAAATTTACCTCCAATGGTAACTTCATAATCCTGCTTGACTGAGTCTGTTTTTTGGAATGGTGCTTTCTGTTTCTTTTTGAATTTGACCCTGAGGTCGGATATTACAAGCTGGTGGTCGGAACCAA
This sequence comes from Amphiura filiformis, assembly GCF_039555335.1. Classification (NCBI taxonomy): domain Eukaryota; kingdom Metazoa; phylum Echinodermata; class Ophiuroidea; order Amphilepidida; family Amphiuridae; genus Amphiura; species Amphiura filiformis. The sequence continues at coordinate 94,579 of NW_027305625.1, forward strand.
CATCTGCACTTGGGAAACTTCTGGAGTTTGAGATGCTTGTCTTCCACTTGTTGTTTATCATTACATAGTCTATTTTATTTCTAGTCTTTCCATCAGGGGATTCCCATGTCCATTGGCGGGAATCTTTGGCTTGTTTGAACATTGTGTTTGTAATATGGAGATTGTTGGCTGCACAGAAACTTAGCAGTTTTTCACCTCTAGCATTGGTATCACCATATCCATATCTTCCCATCACCGCGTTCCATTTCTGCCAGTCTTTTCCAACTTTTGAATTCAGATCTCCCATTACTATCAGCATGTCTCCCCCTGGTGTGTTGCCAATTAGCACTTGGAGGTGGTCATAAAATTGGTCAACATCTTCTTCCTTGTCTGCCATGTTTGGAGCATACACTTGAATTACTGTCATTGCTCCAGTGACAGTTTTAAATCTTGCAGAGAGTAATCTTGAAGATACATGGTTGTACCCTAGTAAAGATTGTTGTGCCACCTTATTAAGTATAAAGGCAACTCCTGCTCTGTGAATATCTGTATACCCAGAACATAAAATTTGGTATCCTTCTGTTGCAAATTCTCCACTTTCTGTCCAATGTGTTTCAGAAACTCCAATAATCTCCCATTTGAATTTATTGAGTTGGTGAAGTAAAAGTTCAAGGTTTCCTGATTGGTACAGTGTGCGTACATTCCATGTCCCTATTCCAATTATACTCTTAGTAGTTAAAAGTGCCTTTCTTTCCTTCGGTTTATCTGCAGCAGCTCTTCCAATTGGGGCTCGACATGGTGAAACCCCTGCTCTAGGAACTTCATCATATCTTCCGATTGGCTTTGGAGTTGTTGCTTCATTCTGCTCTGTCTTGTGCAGGCCCGATGGTTGAACAGGCGGGTTATAGTAATCAGGGGCTTTAACCCTGGTACTGTTGTGGCGCTTCATTGTGAATCAGTTTCGCTCTGTGTTTAGCCAGGCGGGCGAGACACTCCTCTCCTGGCCACCCTGGTCCGTCCGTAACTTAATGGACATAAGCCATCAAGCTAACAACCCCCGCCACTTGAAGGTGGACCAGGACGATTACCAACATCCTCACAAGTTGGTCACCTCCTCACACAAACGTGTTACCAGAGGTGGTCTCCCTCTTGCGCTCCATCCTCAAAAGATTAAAGATGGGAGAATGCTATTTTTTGGGGGGGGGGTTGCCTTTTAATGTTATGTAAATGTATCGCAGGGCCCCATGTAAGACCAGCTTTTTGGCTGAATTGGGCTACCCTCGATAAATATGAATAAAATAAATAAATAAATAAAATAAATAAATAAATAAATAAATAAATAAATAAATAAATAAATAAATAAATAAATAAATAAATAAATAAATAAATAGATAAATAAATAAATAAGATCCTACTACCATGATGTGAACTCTGCGAATTCTGATTTTTGTTTTCAGTCAATAGGACCACATGGCCCAGATACCTCTTCCAGATCTATCATAATTTCTTTTCCTATTTTAATAGCAAGCCAGCTTGCCCACAACACGTATATATAATATATGTACATGTCTGTTTTTCAAGCCAACAAGTGCATGAGATGTTGCATTTGCTATATATATCTTTGCTTAGTTCTAGCGTGAACCATGTAATTAATCAATTGAAAATTAGACTGGTGTACGTGTAGAATGTAACGTTGACGCAAGAAATCTCAACCTAGCGATCATGCGATGGTACAATTCATTTATATAACATGTACAACAAGTTAAACTTGTAAATATCCTCAGCCATCCAGTCACTAAAATCACAAAGTTTTGAATTAAATATTTTACTTACTTTTGCAACTTGCTACGTTGTGTATGATACCATCAGACCTCGTCATGCAACGAACCTGCTGGGCCGGGCAAGTGATACTTGAAGACGACTAGGGATCTTTTTGATAACCGGGATTTAATTCAAAACTTTGGGATGTATAATGAGTTATAAAGTAATATTTCAATGCTATGTGTTTCTTACTCGACTCATGAGTTCAGAATGAAGCTGTGCGCAGCTATACTGCTATTCGCAAACATTAGAAATGAGACATTTTAGACACTTGATCGATTTTGAAGAGCGGCTTTCCAACCATGGAGATTTGATGTCAGAACAAACATATGAATTATATTCTTCAAGTTTTTCGTAATTATATTATTGTGTTAAGGCTACAGACAGAGGTGATTGTTACCGTTTTTAGGCTATAGGTTTACCATAACACGAAGGTAAGAAGGGGAAAACGAAAAACAAAACAAAAAACAAATAAACAAAACAAACACTAAATAATAACAACAACAATAATAATAATAATAATAATAATAATAATAATAATAATAATAATAATAAAAAAGAAAAGAAAAAGGTTTTATGTTTTTTATTTTTTTTTTTTTTTTTATCTGAGAGTATAGTTTAGTTGATGGAACACTTACAAAGCTATATATCGTCAGCCTGCTAATTGCCTAAGTCATTTTTTTAACATAATTATTCACCAATCTTTGAACAAGAACGAATGATAATGATACAAATGAAAAGGAAAAATCCGAAATAATTAGGGTGATTACGTAACTGATACATGCTTGAACCACATTTTGTTCTTTGTTCTCAAAATTACAAAAAGTGGCTTAGGCAATTAGCGTAGCAGGCTGACGATATATTATATCATCAGCCTTATGTAAACGTCAAGTACAGGCTTTTGTTCTTTTGGGAAGAGTAAATTGGCAATTGTCTTATCTCTGGCGAATCCATCAAGAAATAATATCACATTCACACTGATTAATAAAACACACATGGGCAGCGATGGAGCAAAATGTAATCTGAGTGCCTCTTGTTAAAGGAAAAGGAGTTGTTTCAGTCGATTTTACAATTCCAATACGAATGGAATAACAATTATTCCTTTCTGAAAATGTTACATTGCAATTGCAATTACATAATTGCAATTACATCTGCATGACCTTGGGAATCGTCATGACGCTTCATTTCAATCAAGCTACCGGCTACTATTATTTCTATTTTCTCCCATTTTTGGCTTCATAAACAGGAGGATAGAATACTAGCCCCTCTCCCCCCCATTTTATTAAATGGCGGGGGGATTTATAGGACATATCCTACGGATCACCTTTTTTTCTTCAGAAAAGGAAGTTACGCAAAATTAAACGTTTTTAACGTGTTAAAGGTGCTTTTATTAGATTGAGGCACTTGTTAGAAACTCTGCTGTCAAGCATGTGTGCAGCCATCTGCAAAAGAATGTTGGATATGCTAGTCGGTATTTGAATTAACCAAAAAGCCACAAAAATGAGTCAATATTCGAGTTCATCCCGTTTAATACATCTTTTCAGCTCACAACGTATACTAAACACCGTGTATAATTGTTTCTAGTTTGAACCCATTTATCACAGTTTTTATCTGCAATTATCATCTGAATTTGATACCAAACATCACCAATTTTATGCTTAGATTCATCTGATCTACTTTATTTGCATAATTACATTTATATTCATTCGTTTTGGAAGTAATTTCTGTCGTTAAATAAACTTACGTTGCTTGTATACTCATCACAGAAAGTAATCAATAAACAGCATGCGTTGAACAATAATTGTCGGAACAATTTGGTATATGGGCTATTAAGTTCCATCTGAAATTATTTGGACTTTGGACTTTACTTCTACAGCAGAAAACTACATCAACTCCTTGTCTCAGCTTTGGTAATAGTTCACCCTCCTTAAGGGATGGGGGTATGAACCTTTGGACAGTATTTACTGTCATGACTGTGGGATATTAGAGCACATCAGACATATCGAATTGCATTCTGAATACGAAGAATGTCCTTCTGATATCAAATAATTTTGATTTTTTGAAATTCGCAATGTAATACACATTTTATGGCAAATGATTAAAAATTGATATTTTTGATATTTGACAGTACTGGAAGTAAACTTTATAATTCTGATGATTTATACTTAAAGTGTATGTAGGGGGGATGAAAAGCCGACGATCAATTGAAAATGTTGACCTTTTGTATTGAAGATATGGATTTTTCCCAAAACAAAAAACAAAAAAAAAGTCTTTTGGGAAAAAAAATCCATATCTTCAATATAAAAGGTCAACATTTTCAATTGATCATCGGCTTTTCCTCCCAACTACATACACTTTAAGAATATATCATTAGATTTATAAAATTTACTTCGAGGACTGTTATATAAATTATCAAAAATGGGAAAATATCAAATTTTAATAATTTGTCATAAAATTTGTATTATATCGTGAATTTCAAAAAATGAAAATTATTTGATTCTTCGTATTCAGAATGCAATTCGATATGTCTGATGTGCTCTCATGTCCCGCAAAAAATACTGTCGAAACGCTCATTCCAGATCCCTTAAGAAGCGAGACTCAGTTTGTTAATACTGATCAGTCCTTTCAGAATTGAACTCGGTGCTGCGATAATCACAGCACTTGTGCAGAACTTTATATAGTGTGTTGAAGAAAGAACTAAGTACAAGATAGAAAACAAAATGCTGAAAAAAGAGATTGATAATCTTTCGTCGAAGCTTGCCGACAGAGATAAGAACTTTGATGAAGAACGCGAACGTAAGCTACAATCCTAACACAAAATAATACAAAACTTGAAACAAAACAAGGCACAGTGTCGACGACCTGTAAATAAATATTTTTTCCCTGCAATGAATCACGTCTTAATACTCCGTTGGTGACCGACGGGCGATTGGTATTTCACCGAACGCAAGAAAAGGAGTCCTACCTGATTGGCTAGAAACCGATCGCTAGATCGCTCAGTGTTGAAGTACAAACTCAGATGTAGAGATGTATTCAATTCCATTTAAACCAATATTCTATTATTGACGCAGATAAAGAAAGTTGTATAATGTCTCACTATGGTGCATTGTATTATAGACTTGTGATTTAATATTCTATACAGCACGTGGATTTGAGCTGAATGGGCTTGGCTTGTTCTTTTCATATGATTATATTTCTCAAGCAGTTGACTATATCACATTATTATCGTACGATTTAAAAACATTTCGGTGAAAATGCAGTAAAATAATATGTTTTTAAAGAAAACAGCAATCGCAGCTGAGTGTATTGAATTTCCAGTTAGTGTATTGAAAACAAAACTTGGGTTTTACCTGACAACAAATCGAATTTTCTTGTAATGGCAACATCATATGGGGTACTGAGCTTGCGCAGATCGTTAAAACGTGTATGGATGGAAACGCTGCAGTATCTCATATTGTGTAAGTGATATGCTTAGCCTGAGTTGCTCGACCTATCTCGAACAAAATCGCCATGCGTAGCTGTTGAAGAACGAGTGGATTCGTCGTACTATCACGGCAGTTTTTGACACGAAGATATAGGGATGATGACGCTGTGCAAGGTACCAGTACATATCTCTAGTCCAACAGTTGTGCCAGACAATACTACGCAAACGACGTAAAGGATGCTCTGTGCCAGCCTTTCCCATCAACAGCCATCGCGATCCTCTACAAATAACTGTGAACTCAACACGTACTACTACATGTGCTAGTAATAGGGTTGACTTGATCGGGAACTCTTTTGATCAGGAACACGATTAAGCTCCGGGTACACCAATTCCCTCCACACCTGAGGCATCAGTACCTTTTTCCTCGTCAATTTGTGGGAAAGCAACACCAAATGGTCAGCGTACGCTGCGAAATCCTACATCACAGGACACAGTAGGACAGACCTACATATACAAGCCCAAACCATACTTGCCCCACTTGTTATCTTCGGCCAGAGTTTGTTGAGGAATTCAAAAGTAAATAACCCTGGACCTTACCCGTTAATTAATCTAACGGTGGCTTAGGAAAAATACGGTTATAAGTTATATTTTGACTTTTGGTTTTTGGCTTTTGGTTTAGGTAAAAACGTTTTAAAAACATTAAAATGTCGGGTTATATAAAGGTCATGTTAACGTTTTGAAACGTTTTGTATGAAAACACACTACAACAATATTTTTAAATGTTTTCAAAAAATGTTATTGTAAATTATTTTTGCCAAATATTGTGTCAATACTTAAATAACATTATGTTGAAATATTTGAACCCAGCAAACACAGAAGTGTTCTTAAATTGTTTTTTTCAAAACCTTTTAATAACATTTAAATGTCGGGTTATATAAAGGTCATGAAAACGTTTTTAAAACGTTACTGAAAATATTTAGGGCAAACATTTTTCGCAAAATATTTTTTCACCCCCAAAATAACATTCTGTTACACAAGAATGTTTTTGGAATGTTATTAAAACGTTTTTATACCCTTTATATAACGTTTTCTGTAAAACATTTTTGTTTGCTGAGCAGTAGATTATCAAAAATGTTTTTAAGGTTATGAAAACGTTTTATACTCTTAATATACCCTTTATATAATCCGACATTTAAACGTTTTCTGACAACCTTTTATAACCTTTTGCGAATGATGTCGAAAATGTTTTGTGTTTGCTGGGTCCCTGCAATTGAAATTGCGCAACATAAACTGCTCAAATAAAGAAAGTCCGCAGTCATGTAACCCATTGTACATCAAAATCTGATCTTGTTGTGACAATTTGATTGATAAAGTCGTGTGCAGAATCTTGTTAGCTCCAATTTGATACCAAATTTGCTACCCAAAACTCTAAATTCACAGAGATTGATACCTGTATATGAAATTTGGTGCATTTTCAAAAGTTGCAAATTAAAAACGGAGCACGCGGATCTGTAGGTGAATGGCAGAGTACGACCATTGACATAGCCCGAAACAACCGCTAGGTCATATCGATCGCATCGTGCCCTAGTATTCATCAGTAAAGCACTGTAACAATCCATGCGTTTTAAATTAACAATTGAATAAAGCGCGCACTTCGGATAGTCGACATGGGTTCATCGTGGGCAAACAAGCTTGACCACATTGCCACGCTAAGCAATTTCGACCGCGTGTATCGTTTTGATTTGCAACTTTTGAAAATGCACCAAATGCCATAAACTGGTATCAATCCTTGTTACTGTTGAGTGTTTGGTAGTAAATTTGGTATCAAATTAGAGCTAACAAGATCCTGCACACGACCGTATCAATCAAATTGCCATAACAAGATCAGGTTTTGAAGTAGGACGAGTTACATGACTGCGGACTTTCTTTATTTGAGCAGTTTAGTATCGCGCAAGTCTTTGACCTTCTTAGACATGAATCACATGGGGAATTGTTTTCAAAAGTTATAAGGTACTTTAAAGATTATGCACACCATACACACCATTAAATTATTAAGCGACCAGTATTCCGTATGGAGTAATATGGACTAGGGTATACAAGTAAAATATAGGAACAGACACCGTGTCCACACGTCAAATCATATTTACCTAGTGTAACATTCAAAGTAAAATATCACAATAACCTCGATTCACTGCCACCAGGAAGTCAACATGATGAAGACCAATTAGATTTGCTTGATTAAGTACTCATGGTCATGTTATATAAAAAACTCCCTATGGTACAGCGGCGCATTAATTCCATTAAAGCCGCCACATATGATCTTTTCACATTTTAATTTGGTTGTTCTTTGATATAAATTATTAATTACTATTGGGTTTTGGGTAATAAGTGTCAGGAAGGAGAGTTTTGAAATAAATCTAATGTCGGAACATACTTTTTGCAACTTTGCTACGTCGCGTCTGGAACCACCAGTCTTCATCAGGACTGGTCACTTGATAGACGGGTAGGTATATCGCACAGCGTCATCATCCCCATTATCTTCATGTTGGAAATTGCCGTGATAGTTGGGCGTATCCACTAGTTCTTCAACAGCCACGCATGGCGATTTTGTTTGAGATAGGCCGGCGACTCAGACTAAGAAACAGCACCTGTACGATAAAAAGGTACGTTTCTTTCCCCACTACGAATGTGGTGTTGCCATTCCTCAGCTTAAATGACTCATTTAAGCGATCTGCGCAAGCTAATTACTTATTTTCAACATTTCCAAGCTAAGTGAATTTGATTTTTATCAGTTTTTGCTTTCAATGCACAGACTGAAAGTTCTATACACAAATAGCAGCTTACCACATTCTTTCAACACATATATTCAACTGCAAGTCAAGCAATATGTTTTTACCAATATCAAAAATAACGCGATATATTCAAGGATTTGAGATATAATTACAGATTTATTACAGATTTCAGATGTGGAAATCCCGTAGAATTTGAAGTGGTTCTTCTCGCGTTCCGAGATTCCCGATATGTATGGAACAGTGACCAGTGCTTTATTAGTTTGCCCACGGGTGGCCTCGGGTTTTGGCTCTTTATTTAGTGTGGCTTTCAGAAAGGCACGGTCCTGATATCCCCAGTTATTCAGAGATGTTTTGATGCGGTCCTTTTCAGGAATTCAGACTCCCCATGCTCACTGATGACCCGAACTGAAGGTAATGATCTCTGTTATTAAACAATCGTGGAAAACAATATTGTATTGTCTTTGCACAGTTCTCGAGTGAATTTAATGTTATCATCCACGCTATTGATGTGTTTGAAGAACCTGTCAAGATCGTTACGGTTGAGTACAACGAATGTGTCGTTTTAACTTATCTCATGCATGGGACCGATCCATCAAGACAACAACTATTGGATGACTAAGAACATTTACTCACGCGTCAGGAAAGTTTTCTATCCATTTTAGATCCAAATAAAAGAGGTAAAATGACAGAAAACTACTTGATGTATTGACCACTTAGAGGCGGTGTATGCGGTGTAATAATTATGAACCCTGGGGAGGGTAAAGTGGGGGGTGTAAAGTGGTTTGTGTTTTGGCAAACCAAAAAAAGGGCGGGCAAGCCATTCGGTAAAGCCGAAAAGGGGAGGACTAGCGATTTTTGGCACAAGTATGCGTGGCACGTTTTAAATAAAACGCTCTCAAAAGGCTTAGAACATTTAAGGCTTGCAAATTGTGATACCGGAAATTTGACATGTGCGAAGGATTTGTTAAACAGGCCGAGAGAGGACAAGTAATTTTTGTTTTGGCAGGCCGAGAGGGGGACAATCAATTCTTGGCACGCTGTTTTTGAAATTTCCACAGTAGGGCTCATAATTATTATTACACAGCCTGAGCCCAATGGAAAACTTAGGATAATACTATAACAAATAATCGTTCTGTTGCTTGAATTTGGTATTAGGTGTAAGCATGGTAAGTGAGAGGAATCATTTTGTTAAGCCAAATTTGGTAGGGGCAAGCTCTTTTTGGCAGGTAAAAGATGGAACAAGTAATATTATTTTTGACAATATTTTTTGTTAAGATTTCGTAAAAATATCCAAATATGCAGATTTGCTACCCGCTACGTTCGCATCACTTAGTTTCCATAATATTATTACTCTGAGCTATTTTACATAGATTTATTAATTATGTAAACTATTGAAAACCTGGTTCATTGAATGGTGTAGAATCTTTCACATTGGTTTTTTGAGGCAGAAGGATTTTAAAGATTTTCTATAAAAAAATATATAAATATTCGATAAGAATATAGTTGACACCATGTGATACAGTGTTGACTAAAATGGGAAAGGTAGATGATTAACATAATGGTGTGAGCCATTGTTGGTGTGTATGAGAGCTTGTGCAGAAAGGGCTGTCATCAAATGCACTGACGTGTAATATGTGGTGGCTCTGAAAAGGGCCGTTTGGATCTAGTTTGACCGGAATACCGAATACAAAATGACATCTAGAAATTTTAAATATTTTTGGTATAAATAAATAAGATGTATTTATTAAAAATTTTACGCTGGTTGTTGGAGGTAAAGTACTTATAACTACGTTATGCTTTGGCGGTGAGCAAGTTTCAAATTTACAGTTATTAGTTTGTTAACCTGCATCCATTTTGAAAAGTTTCTGAAGTTACATTACAATGTCACTTTAAACTAAAAAAAATATTGCCAGACAATGTCAGAATCAACGAATGTGATGAGTTAACATTTGCACACAAACAAGTAATTTCCAAAGCAAATAGTTTTAAATCTCGGTTGAAGCAAAATAACGGCGGTAAAATTTTATGTGTGCATTTGCCATTTAATAATCGAAATTACCAGATTTTAGCCGACGATTTTAACAATTTGAACTGAATTTATACTCTATCGCTTTTGTTGAAGGACGAATCGCGCGCATGCCTAGTGTGCAACATTGCGTCGTTTTAGCATGCATGCGATTCACATATCTGCAAAAGCGATTGAGTATAAATTCAGCTTTAGGTCTCCAAACGTTATTTGATATTCGTGAAGTGCTAGTAAGTCGCTTAGCCTCTTCAATTTGGTCCCCAATGACTTTTTTTATTTACTTCTGGGCAATGAGCTATTTGTGGGCGCCATAGATTTACGAGTTCGGTTATTGGTATATTTGGTGTTATTGCTCATCCTGACGATAAGAGCACTTAAAATTTTCATTTATTCTAGTTTACAAGGAAGGGTTCTTAAATTAAAAAAATAAGCATGCACTCTGATGAATAACTTCCACCACGACAAGAAGTAAACAAACTGTTAATCTAAAAATTAACGTGTTGAGGGTCTTGCCGCATAAAACCATAAAACGAAAGAAAACAAACAAACAGACAAACAAAAAAACCTGTCCATTTTGAGTTATTCACTTTCTTATTCCTACAATATGTTTTAGGTCAAAATCAGTTGGAACCGATTAATTTATTTCGGGAGTATAATAGTATCGGTCGCATCACATACTGGTCTATCTTGAAAAACACGCATTTCGAGAAAATCGTAATTGAAAATCTTCGTATGAAGTTAACCTTTCTATAATTTAATAAGACTATGGGTTTTCATGAAAGTGGTTTTAAATTAAAGCATATACTTAGCAGATTTATTTAAGTGGAATCTTTAATTATATTTACGTATGCAATATTGCTTAAAACTACACTAAAGTTGTAGTTCTGTATGTGAAATAGTTAATTTCCCGATATCGTATTTAAAGTGCGTTTCATACTGGTCTATCTTGGGGGGCTATCTCGATTTCGCGAACAATCATGACAAAGACGTGACTTTAGACGCATCACATACTGGTCTATCTCGAGATAGACCAGTATGTAATGCACTTTCAATACGATATCGGGAAATTAACGATTTCACATACAGAACTACAACTAAAGTGTAGTTTTAAGCAATATTACATACGTAAATATAATTAAAGATTCCACTTAAATAAATCTGTTAAGTATATGATTTAATTTAAAACCACTTTCATTAAAATCCATAGTCTAATTAAATTATAGAAAGGTAAACTTAATACGAAGATTTTCAATTGCGATTTTCTAGAAATGCGTGTTTTTTTCGAGATAGATCAGTATGTGAAAATACGTATTTTGAAAAAATCATAGATAGTTTAAATTTAACATTTTATAACTAATTATCTAGGAAAAATTGAGGTCTGTAATTTGTTGTATTGGAAGAGCTCCGTAAAAAAGAACTATATACCAATTTTCTCAAAAAAGTCAAAAATTCAAGATAGACCAGTATGTGATGCACCCGACGGAATATAGGTCATTAATACGGAACGAAATTATATCTGACTATGTAAATGAACTTTTTTCGTGCTTAGGGGGTCATAACAGACTCAGTGCTATTTTGTTTTGCTTGGAAAATTTGGCGCAACCAAAATATTATATCTCATTGATAATTCAATCGTGTAAAATACCGTAATTATTTGTTATTATTTTTGTCAGGAAATGTATTCTCTTAATATTATTTGCCTTCTAAAACTTTGTACATGTTTTAATGGCATAGTATGTCTGTCTCTTCTAGGTTATTGCGACTTACGTTATCCAAGAAAACGTAAAGTTAAATTTCACAAACTTGAAGGAACCATTGACCACTAGTGTAACACATTTTATTTTCTAATTTTCACATTGAGGAACATCACCTAAACATTGTGATTCCCGGTTTTGAGCTATATTCTTCCAGCGGTTTGGATTCTAGAAGCAAGAATATGTGACTCATACACCACTACATGACTTCCGAGGTGGTAGCCATTAAACTACTGTACGATTACACCGCCTGGCTGGGTGATGAGTCCCGCATTCGGAACCGAATTCGACCACACCCTTGAGACCATCCCCGAGTACTATTTGCAGACACATAATACACTAGTATCTATGGCGGCGCTCCCGTTTTTGCCCCTTTAAAACTCGATATCTCTCTACGAATATCTCCCTGCGAATATCTGGGAGGCTTATAACACGCTCCTGTGATTAAGTTACGTCTATTTTATAATTTATTGATATGAAGTGCAAACATGATTGTTTCTTACCATTTATTTATGCCGATGAAATGGTAGGGGGCATTTTAAAATCCTCAAGAGATTTTGTTAAAAACAATGGAATTAAACATGGTCCGTCCATGAACAAGTTTTGCTTAATAGCTTGTCTGCATTAAGGACACTTCATTCATAATGTTTATATAGGCAAATCCATTTATCTAGTATGTTGTCTTGTCTGATTTCTTAGAAATCTGTCTCTTTTATGTTCAAAGGAGAAACATTTAAGTTAATGACATATCATTTTTGGAAATTTTGAACTAATTTTTAATAATAGAAATAATAGAACGTTTTATTACACCACCTAAATATTCATGTCAATCTATTGGTCTATCACAAAAAGGGACTATTTCCGTAATATTTTTAACTCTTTCCTAACACCATCGTCATCCCCATTTTTTGCATTACCCAGTAAACACGAAAACGTTTTTGACATTATCCACAGGACGTTAGAAAAGGTTAAATTACTTTGTTATGTGCAATAATAAGCAACATGGGTGTTAAATTGACACATTTGAAGTCATTTACTAACTCATTTAGTCATTATATTAAATTACCTCATTTACCTGCGTTCCTGTTTACCAAATATACCAAGCAAATTGGTTTATGTGTTTTCCTTATTAAACATTGCATTGTTCTTCAAGGTGTATTTAACCCATATTGCCTGTGTTCTACATGTTCTATGCAAATGTATAGTAGAGGATATTGATACTTTATTTGACTGCGCAATGTTGTCATTTATCAACACAATTAGTGTACCGTAAACTCAATTAGCATGTTCCATGAGTAGACCAATTAAATGAATGGTTAGAAGATGCATTGGCAATGTATTCAAATGAACAGTCCCATAAAGAGCAATTAAGAATTAGTATCTCAAAATAATTGTGCACATGGGTCTTTTCAAGGTTTCAGTTTCTGTACCTTATTGTATTGAATCTATCTTCCTACATTTAAGTTAATGACATATCGTTTTTGGAAATAAAAATCTCGAAGTTGTGAAAAACTAATTTTTAATAAATAAATATAAATAATAGAACGTTTTATTACACCATCTAATTATTCATGTCAATCTATTGGTCTATCCTAACACCATCGTCATCCCCATTTTTTGCATTACCCAGTAAACACAAAACGTTTTCGACATTATTCACAAAACGTTAGAAAAGGTTGCCAGAAAAAGTTTAAATGTCAGGTTATAAAAAGGGCATAAGGGTATAAACGGTTTCATAACATTCAACAGCATTTTTCGAAAGGTTAATGCAAGATATTCTAACACAATGTGTTAACGAAATTTTGACCAAATTTGAAAAATATTGTTGTAGTGGTTTTTTTTATACAATACGTTTTAAAAACATTTCTATGACCTTTAGTTAATCCAACATTTAATGTTATTAAAACGTTTGTACTTAAACCAAAACCTATCCTGTTTCAAACTTAGTTTTAATTTTTACATTGGGGAAATAAGGCAACTAACCAATACCTTGGAAACAGTTAGTTCACCGTATTCCCCATAACATGTAGTGGTTTAGAGCTACTTTAATTTATTCGCATTGTAGTTTGTCTGTTTTTCTAAATGGTTTAGGAGTTAAACAGGCCCATATCGCTGTTTGTACACATATAAGTCCTGTCTGATATATCTGAGGAAACATTAAGAACTCGGTTGAAATCTGACGAAATTTACAAGCTTCCCTTCTTTAAGGCTTCATAAAATATCAAACCTTAAAAACGTTCAATAAAATATTTATATCGCAAATTGTCCAGACACATTGCCAGACATAACTATTTAGACAACCGGAATTGCTTTTCGGCAAACTTGACATTTAGAACAAGCATGCACAAGAACATAAACAAATATAATATCAGTCAAATTAAAGCAACCAAACATGGCAGGAAATGCACAAACACACCAAATGGATTTTACAAAACTTGTTTGTATGTGTGTGAAAGGGAGGAAGAGAGAGAGAGAATGTTTGTATTTTTCTTTTCTTTCTTAACATTGCATTGTTCTGCAAGGTGTATTTAAACCATGTTGTATGTGTTCGACATGTTCTATGCAAGTAGGGGAATTGATACTTTATTTGACTACGCAATGTTGTCATTTATCAACACAGTTAGTGTACCGTAAACTCAATTAGCATGTTCCATGAGTAGGCCAATTAAATAAATGGTTAGAAGATTCGTTTGCAATGCATGCAAATAAACAGTCCCATGAAGACAAGAATTAGTATCCAAAATAATTGTGCACATGGGCCTTTTCAAGGTTTCAGTTTCTGTGCCTCATTGTATTGAATCTATCTTTCTTCTTGAAACACTCATTTGTGTTTCGTATTGAGTTTAGTTTCTACGTGGAATGCATCACAACGAACCAATCAAATTATAGAATGTGTATTAAATTACACAAACTTTCTCTTCGACCCATCAGCTGAGCATATCAATCAATATTGTCATTTGTCCCATCATTACCTGATTACCCTACAAACTCCATAAACAAATTATAATCAAAGATAAAATTAAAAAGACTAATTTGCGTCTGACGTCAGGGCAAAGGCGCGATGTGATTGGTTGCTGACCTGCGCAGTACGGCATTTTGGGTCTGGTTGAAATCCTTTAGAAACTAAAACTGTCAAGTAGAATTGCTAAAAACGTAAGAAAACTGTAGCGTAATGATTCGACCCATTTCTCAACTTATTAGGCTTACTTAATAGAATCAAACGCTTGCCATGTGCGACTACAGTATCAGTACAACCTAAAATGAATGCATATGCAGCAGTTTACTGCTTCCCGTTTGAATAATTTCGAATGTTTGTTATAATACTTGCTGGGTTGGCTCTTCAAAGAATGTTAATTGTTGTTATGGTTTTGAAAATCATTTTTGGATGCATAGAAGCTGTAGAGCATTTGTAAACATAATAAAAGTACTTTCGTATCGTACTTTTATTATCGCGCAAATGCTGTCGAATTCGGCAAAGTACGATACGGACTAGCAGTATACACGACTTATAGCTATTAACATGAACTAATACAGCGCGGGTTGTTTAAATACTTTATGAAATAGACATGAGAAAATATGATCAAACAGAAAAAAGATGCCTTATCATTCAGTAATGCAGGTAGATCAACGATTTTCCTTTAAATCAGGTATGTTGAAAATAAAGTTGAGAAAATGGTGTTGCGCGCGATTTTAATCGAAAATAATCTCTACCTTCACCTTGCTTTCTGTAGGCGGCACACGCATGGGCTGACCTGGTTAACGGATTGAAGTCACAAAATAAATACCATTTTCCCTCTTTTGTCCTACTTTCCTTCAATTTAAGACGGCTGTCGATTTAAAAATAAAAAATCATATCCATAACAGGAAGGATAACCCGACCTATTTGCAATCCCTTGAGTGTTGTGTTTTGGACTACGTTCTACACGCATGACATACACTTGGATCCACAACATGCTCATCTATCAGGGCACAGTTCTTTGACCCCAATACATTTGTACATTCATTGAATGACCTATGCAAATTTGGGTACCAAAATTCATACTTTTTGCACTATGAGTGTTTAATTGAGGTTATTGAACTATGTCATTGGGATGAGGCTATTGTGGTCCATAGTGATATAACAGCAACACGACAAAGAGAAGATAGCCCAAAAGCACAGAATATGACAGAAATGTTGTCGATCTTTAACAAAGCCAATCCCGTGATAAGTCTACTCTTAAAAAGGAATATCAGACGTAGAAACGATTTGAGATTTAATATTTTTATGTAATTTTGAAAACTAAACCTCTTTCAAAAGATCCACTAAATTTGACATTTTATGAAACGTTGACATAAAATTGAAAGCATATGAAAAAGAGGCTATCGTTAAGATATCGTACCTAGAAACTGTGCTTCAATGCAGATTACTTACACAAATAGGAATGATGTGGGAAAAGGTTAAGCGAATAGAAGACGATCATTTGAGGTGAAAATCCACACTGCTGATTCGTTAAGCACTCTTATTGGTAAATAGTGCGGGCTACAAGTGTTGTTCTAACCGACATAGAAGGGTGTCAAATTGCAGATGGTAAACATCCAATTTGATCTCTGCGTCATCAGTGACTTGTGGAGACGTAACACGGTAACATGCATTCAGATAGTACACCATCAGATACCGACTGCTCAGTGCCAAAAGTGGGTAAGTGCAATAGCTAATCTGTGTACATTGTACTCATCTAAACATGGCAGCTACACATGGCAGCTATTGCACTTACCAACTTCTGGCACGGAGCAGTGGATATGCTCACCTCTGTTCTCCGAAATCGAACTCTTTGCCTATTAAAAGTATACTGTCTTTTACTTTGGAGACAAACTGATGCAAAATATTTGCCTCAAACCAAAGTGCGGTATCTGTTATGTTATCTACTTGTACCATGCCTACGATAGTTTTTTGATCTAGAAACGTTGATTAGAAGACCATTTTGATTAAAATCGGAGTACTTTTAGTTTTTTAACATAGCTTATCTTTTTCTACGCTTGTTTTCTGATGTAGAAACGTTGATTAAGAAGTTGATTTCCGAGGGTGCACGCTAGGCCCTGCTTCCAACTAAACTATATGCAACAGACTAGCGACGATTCAAGAGACATGCCTGTGTATATAGTATTGGTTTTCATGTTTGTATTAGGAAGGTAAAATTGGGTCACTTTGAATACTTGTTGCATAACTTTAACGTCATATTCTACCGCCACAAGTGAAAAAAAAACCCCAACGATAACAAACAAAAACAAAACCCCCAAAAAACAACCCAAAACAGAAAACAACAACAACGCAGTATCTAAAAACAAATAACATTGGAGATACTACCTTTTTACTTGATCTCGATAGGCAGGTGTTTATAAATCCGACTGTTTACAAAGTAAATTGCAGTAATCGTTCGCAATTACCGAAGCAGATACTGTGCCTTTACCTGGGAGAGCTGCGTTGAATAATGACCTCAGGCTATAGCATCTTGTGTCTACTTTTACACTAGTAGTTTTCTTTCAAATGATAGGAGCTCTTTTTGAATACTAACCATTTCAATAGATAGCACATCATTGAATGATGATATCATAGTGAATACGCAATATAAGTCGGTATCGCATTAATGTTTGCAAATTGTCGACACGAGAATCGTGATATGAATTACTCCGTAAAATTATAACCCCACCTCGATATGAACAATTACCCACTTCAACGGAAAACTAGTACACAAAACTGGTACTAGTGTTATCATTCCTGTACCTGGATGCTCTTACAAAATGCACTTAACTTTTCTCTGTACATCAAGTGATGGTCCTTATTGGTCGGTGAGGATTCTGAAATGCATTATGATGGTCTGAAACTAGGACTAGATTTGCATCAATCATACATGCAGACATGATTTATATAGTTTCCAACCTAAATATGTAATCAAGGAACCGTCTTTTCATTGCGCGACCTGGTGAAGGGGGTCGCCACAGATAGCTGGTCGGGGTACTTTTACATGATAGGCAAGTATAGCCAACAATCGGGCTTATTACCCTGATCGGAACCGTCTGTAACGAGGTCTTTTATCATTGGTCATCCAATCCGCCTTTACCAGATGAGCTACGGAGAAAGCGGATCAGTTTTTTTGTGGGGAATTGAACCAGGGACCTCTCGCATTAAAGGCTAAGACCTCAACCAGTGTGTAACGCTGCTTTTACAATCATGTAAACAAGAAGAGGTTTAAGAAATAGATAACATGGTCAAACATTGATTGCTGGCTTCGGCCGAATGTTATAAATAAATAAATATAATTTAAAGATTGAGAATCAATCGTTTACTTAGCTGTTTCAGATTCTAGGATACCGATTTACGCCTACGCTAGGTACCCAATGAAAACTAATGTTTATATGATTTGAAAACAAAGTCCAGTTGATTGATTTTCCCACGAGTTATATCCGAACTGAGCTTTGTGTGCTTTGGTGAGCTAGAACTCGGATTCCTTATTGACCTCGTTTTAGATACATCAGACCATCCAACAGCTGCTTTTGAATTCATTTTGATCCGGACTGATGAATCTCCAATTTTAATTCACGTGTAAGATATTCCTGCAATTACGCGGCTTGCTTACTTGCTTATTTCGGGTGGTTTTCCAGAACCACAACAGATTTCCATATCCTCCTGTCCTGCATCGTCGTTCCTAGGTCAGATGCGTTCAGTCCAGTGTCCAGCTTGAGTGCATCTAAGGGATTGTCTACCGGGGTTTAAATTCTTGTTCCATGTTTAGGTGTCCAATTTATCAGATTGGCAAGAGGTTTGCAGTATCCAGCGAAGAGTATTCTTATTTTTCTGTTCTTCTCTGAGAGTCTTGAAAGGTCTCCGTACAGCTCTTTAATGCTTATATGCTGCTTCCAATGGGTGCTGTTCACTGTTGAAAGTAACAGCCGTCCAACTCTTTAGAGCAAGGCTCGCATTCATCTTAACACAAGACTCCACTGTTGAACGGACGACCCGCAGTTTGAATTTCTTGATAGAGCAGACTTCCAGATCTTGCTTAGGATATTGCATGCTTACGTGTTTTGACGTCATGCTCTGTGTTAGCCATCCATGTCTTTTACCTCATCTTTGCTTTGCGTCATGTCCGTTAACACTTCTGGCCCAATTCGTCTGATCATTCTCCTTTCCAGATGGAATCCAAGTGCTTCTTCCTTGCCCTATATAGCCATTATTAAGAAATAGTCGAGTACTACCACACACAGATAGCGGGGCTTGTTCTAATTTCATGAATCTAACCTAATATTGACGGTTTGTGATGTTTTATTCTGTGCAACTGTAATGCATTTGTAAGCTCTGTGTATAGACGCATGTAGATATCTGCCCTATGGGTGCCAGTTAAGTCCGCAGTAAGCATGCTAAGTGTTTGAGTTCATATTGTAAATACAGCACCGCTGTTGTTTACTTTTTTTCTTTAAGACCGGTTGTGTAACAGTAACCCGAAACCTTTTATCGATATGATTTATAAAACAATAACAACTATAAAATCCAGTTGATATAAAGTTCATGGTATTTTATACCTCAGAATTGATAATTGTTAAGTCAAAAGATTACTCAATTCCCTGAAGGTTTAATGATGAAGTTATTCATAACAAATTACTAAAAACTTGTTGAACAAAAATAGCTGTCCATATAGGTTGTAACGTCACAATGTTGATGTAAGTTTATTTGTTTGATGTGTATAGTTTTTGTGCCCGATTATAATTGCATATTTGGTTGTTATAAGGAGCCAATATCACAAAGGATGATGTAGGCTATGTTGGACAGCAAAATCCATTCCTGCTCACTTACTAGCCTTTTGTCGGCAATGAACAAAGAATATAGCTGAACTCAATGGTGACCATGAAATGAATTTGTGTGTGTTTACGAGCTTTAAACTACACATTGGTGCATTGAGCTCCAATTTTGTTTGCTTGTATATTTCAATCATTTATATATTCTTGAAAGGCGGATCCAGGGTGCGGAATGGGTAGGCCCCATCCTCTAACAAAAAGAAAAAATGCAAACATTTTGAAATTTTGACTCTCATTTTGCACAATGTCCGACTGTTCTGGGGTACCCTGGGGCTACCAACTGAATGGTCAATAGAGTCGTATTTGCCTTCAAATTGGACGGGTGAAGCAAGCAGTAAACGGATTCATGAGTGGGCGCCCCTTAAAAAAACTGGATCCTCCCCTGATTGAAAGCACAGTACAGGACTTGCTACACAAAATATTTTGTTTGAACTGCTCTGCCAAATGATCAAAACATATGAATTGTCTTTGAAAAACTTACAAAACAACACTAATATAAAAGGAGCTTTAAAAATGACATTGTCCTTTGAATCCCGGCAGGAATTGCCTTTGAATTGAAAAAACTTAACTAGGTCAAAATTGGCAGTCGTAAATCTGAGTAATATATCGGCATTATGTTTTATAGATTTAAAGACGTCGGCATATAGTAGTATAGTGTTAGTTGACTTAACTTCCGATTTCACCAACCTACTTAATGTAACTGACTGATGGGTATTTGGTTTCTATAAACAAACAACTGATTGTAACTCAATGAGTCTACTGTATATTAATAATCAAGCATTCTATGAATAATCGGGATATAGACAAGGAAGGTGTTTTCGTAGGAAGTACTTATTGGACAGATCGAATTTTTAACACTATAACTTTGTAGCCACCCGCTCTCATTCTTCAAGTTATCTGTGAGTTATAAATTAATGTTACCGGATATATGTATACAAATAAACCTTACAATTGCTGAACACAGCAGATGGATTGTAGTAACATTGGAAGAATATGCGAAGACCTTTATGAGCTAAAGATGAAAACATAATTAGTGGCGATGACCATAAATGATTTAGTAAAGTGCAGAATACTAAGCAGTTGGATTAAGATTTTGATTGCGACTGTAAGCCATACAATGTATTATCCTAACAATGACCATGCTGGAGAGTTTCTCCTGATCCTGCCGGTCGAAACTTCCTTCTGCCGATCCAATGTCTTTCCAGACACTCTCATCCGAACTCCTTCTAAAAGCAGTACAGGACTCAATTCAAGCAAAAAGTAACCAAGCGATTAAACCAGCAGCCATGTAAAACCATTCATAACTGGCAACCATAGGAGAGATATCTACACGCATCTATTCGCATACCTTACACGAGCATTACATACATTTGACATCATGACACAGAATAAAACATATCAGATATTGGTCACAAACCGTCAATATTATGTCAGATTAATGAAGTTAGAACAAGCTATGTGTTATCCATTATAACGAATAGAATTCATTTTCAAAAATAGCTCATCATTTATGTCATTTGTAAGAAAACTATTAGTGTAAAAGTAGACATGGCTCTTAAGTAACATGGCAGTATCTCCAACGTTATTTATTTCAGATAATAAATACTGTTTAATCCAATACTTTTATAGTACAACTGTTAATCTACTTCGTGTGATGAAAATAAAATTCATACCACCATCAATCAAATTGGTATAATTTCCAGTTTTACAGTTGGTTGACCTCAATTTAATACCACACTAACCCTAAATGTAACCTTAAGTTAAACTTAAAATCCCTAAACCGTAACATTTACCTTTTTACGGATTAATAACAATTGAGACTAATGAGCTGCACACACAAATGTGCCCAAATACATTCAAAGGTCTTTCATTGAATGTAAAGACATGCGTTAAAAGAGTTTACATGTGTACCGACAGATCCATGCACCCTTGGAAGTAAAAACGCAGTATTTGAGAAGAAATTACACAATATACCGGTATACAGGGTGCCCCTGAAAGAACTCTTTCAGAAACTTAATTGTTTGGGTATTTTAACGCCACTAAACATAACTAAATAACTGGTGTGGTTGAGGAATAAATCAGCTATCACATACTTTTTGAATTTTGACAATTGATCTCACCGTTCTTGAAATATATAATGTGATATGATCAAGTCTTTTTTCCTATTGTTTTGGAAACTCTTTAAGGCCGTACTACACCCATATATCGGTTTGATTGGTCTAAAAAAATATTTTTTCATTTATAGCTAGGAGATATATACACGGATCATGTGAAATAAAAATAATTATGAAAAAACTTAGTAAAAGTGTGTCTTTTCATCCATTTGTCTTAAAGTTGACTGGTTGGTAAGGACGCTTATTTTTTTAGCGATCCACTTTTTACGTCTGTGACAGGCGGCGTAGGAAGCGCAACACGTGACGTACGAGGCTGGCGAAGATACACTGACAGCCCCATTCAAAATACACGGTTAGCAATTACAAATAGAAAATTATCATACTTTGTCGTACCCCGACGGTTTTAGAGTAAGATAATTTTGCTTTGACACCACATAACAAATTTAAAATTCTTTGTGACGATTTCATGATTATGTGTTAAATCTAATGGCGACCTCAAAATTGGCGATATCGCTTCCATCACCGCCTGGTCTGTGATGTCAACGGATGTCACTCTCCATAGGGATGGGCGATACCAGCTTTTGTCGATTGTCGATCTAGAGCAGTCAGGGGTGGCGGCCGAATTTTTAGAAAAATAAAATAAAATTTAAAAAATGGCCGCGGAGCGCAACTTGCGCGACGCAGGAGGTTGTCTGATGGAGGATGTTCCCCCTCAGAAATAAGAAACTGGTGCAAAATGAAGATCTAATTGATGCGATTTGGTGGACAATTTTGGCGCTATTACTCACGGTGTAAAATTTTAGTTTGGCGGCCGAATATTTGTGAAATGTGCGGTTCATGAAGCCTTTCTTGGACAAGTTTCCCTATTGTCGTAGGCCTATAAATTGTTTTAAACATAAATCGGCGAAAGAAGAAGCGAAAATGGCCACTTGTATATCGATTACGCAGGGGAGTGTAAAATGAAGAAAATTGAAGTGTTTTGGTGGACCATTTTGGTACTAGTGTGTAAAATTGTAGTTTGAAAAAGCCGCGAATTTGTTAAATGATGGTCTATGAAACCTTCCTTGGACAAGTTTTCCTGTAAGCCTATACCGCAAATTGTGTTAACATAGGGCTTAAATTTGCAAATGTTGGAAGAAGAGCGAAAATGATCATATGTTTATCCACTACGCAAGGGTTAGTCTGAGGAGTTTGAAAAATTTGCAAGATGAAGGTCGAATTGAAGCCATTCGGTGCATTGTTTTTACACTGTACTACTATTTGAATCAATTGCTTTAAACAGAAAAAGGGCCCGAACTCAATTTGCAAAACTTGAGATTGGCAATTACTAAAGCATGCATAAATCGATGAAGTCGGTATGGAGTCCGTCTTAATACTGACTTTGGTGGCAAAATGTGAGGGGCCCTGCATATCGGCGGACCCGCAGTAATTTTCACATGCTTTTAGGACGAGGACCCGCCTTCAAGCAATACCTAAAATAATCGCAGGCCTATATAGGACCTACTTCCAATCGTCCCGACTGTGCGATTATTTAGACATCGGCCTACTCAATTACGTGCAATTTAGTTTTCTCCTCCTTTCCTCCATTTTCTCTTCTCTTTTTCTCCTTTCTTCCCCTTCTCTTCTTTTTTTTTGGGGGGTGGGCCCGTCAGCCTACTGAATCCGCGCCTTAAATGAGTCAATGTGTATGTTGGGGAGGGGAGGGGGTACTGAGGCCTACCACATTTAATAACGAACTTGCTTACTCTTTGTGGGATTTCGAATCGCAATACAGGTAATAATAAAAACAGTAGCAAACTTAACTTTACTAACAAGATACAACAACTTTACAACTTTCTTTTTAATTAATGAAACAAAGCTTATTTTTAACTCAGAGTTTAATTTTAAGATGCTAGCCGAAGTCAATAACTTTGCACATTCTTCGGGTTCCTTTGTTTCCACTCTTGTTAAAAGAAGACATAAAACCTGATGATCAGCTGACTCTTTCTGTTGACAATTTAAGTTTAAAACATTATTAACACAATTTGTGTGTTGATTGTAAACAAAACCAATAGGCCTACAATTGGCTAGTTTCAAATCTTTCGTAACATATTTTAAACCGTGTTTTTGTACTGAAAATGTTTTGTAAAAGATTTGCAATTACTTTGATTGGGATCGAACATTGCCACTTTACAATGCTCAAGGTCACCAAAACTCAGATGTGTGAAAAATCCTTTTGTTAAAAATTATATGAAATCATCCCTCAGCGTAAACTAGTTTCTATACACTTCTAAATGTGAATGATACGGTAGGTAGCTGAAAAGTGTTTTGTGACGTTACATGTACGTACATTAGGAAAACAATTGTTATTTAAAGCACCGTAACATTTTTCAAAATCGGGATTTTTACCTAATCGTAATAAATATAACATAACAAACACACCCTGAATTGTTTCATCGTGTAGGCCTACATGCCCCGCCAATACCCGCCATGATGTGCTGCTGAGTGCATATCCCACAATCCATTGGATTATTCAAAACACTGTACAATGTAGGCCTAGGCCTAGCGGTGAGCCCGGGCTGCGAGATCTGGATCTGGATCATTTATACTCCAATAAAAGCAGTGAATTCTGCACCCGGGATTCTGCATCACTCTAGAGTTGGAGATAGTCTAGACCTACCACACAATTTATTCGCTACCTGAAGTCGTTAATAGAGAATGAGATATTAGAATATTTGTTTATATTTGTTTTCAATTTTCTAATATTTTTTTCAATAGGTTCCATTAAATAATTCTTTAGGCCTATTCTGTCATGTCTGTAAAGTACGGTATCGTACGCGTACCGGTATCAGAGAATCCGCGGTATCGAGTATCGCGCAACCTTAGTCAAAGGTCAAAACCAATTATAAAAATATGGCGTCGATTTCGTCGGCTTATCTTCGAAGCGAGCAGTGATTTTATCAGTTCCAAGTTTCACACGGATTTTTCATCTTTTTTTTTTTTGGAAGGAATACACACCCGCTACAGGTAAGTGACGAAACCGTTACTACACATGAAGTTTTAGGGTGTGTCCAACAGTTTAATATTGAGGTTTTACCATTGTGAACATACCGATTCACATTATTATCGTATTTTGTAAGCTTTCTATTTTCTCAGAAAACTGAGCAAAAATTCACCTAATACTGAAAATTGACTGTTTTGACTGTTCTTTAATTTCAACCGTATCAAACCTGAAACAAATGTGCTGCCTTGTGAACACAAATTTTGCATATCATTGTCAACTGGAAGGGGGAAAATAAGTTTAATTTCATTGATAACATGAAATTGATGCATATTCGTGTTTTCAAAGCTGTGCATAATTAATGCATTTCCAAAATAAAAAATATTTTGGTACTATTAGGGTCTGCCATTGCTGATAAATAAGTGTGTAAAGTGGATTCACGTCAGCAGTTCTGAAATTGCAAATATGATCAAAATTGTGATGGGGTCATCATGTACCTCTCTTTGGCTTGTACAATTAAAAGCATGTAAGCTACATTATTATCAATACCACCAATAGAACGAGAAGATTTGCCCCTTCATTTTGCATACCACTTTGACCAATTTTTTTTTCTCATTTCTTCACAAAATGCAAAAACCCGCAAAAAATGTGATGGGTGTAGTACCCCTTAACTGCTCATATCTTTTGTCCAAATTCAGTGAGGTTTTCTGCAAAATGTAGCTTTTCAAATGCTCGTGACAAACATATAAGAAACTGAAGATTTAATATGTCCGACTACAGACTGATTTTGCTTGATCACACCACATATAAGAATTTTACGAAACTCTCTCATAATCAAACCTTTCCACGGATTCATACAGCGAACGATGATCTGTATTCGGTGTGCGTGCTAATCACTGCGCATCATCAGCGCATGAGGTGTCCATTGTCATTGACAGATATTTGACTCCGTGGATCGGATTGAAAATGAGGCAGTTTCGTAAAATTCTTTTATTTCAAAAATGGAGCGGTCAATTGTCAGAATTCAGAAAGTATGTGAAAGTAGCTGATATATTCCTCAACCACATCGGTAATTTTGAGGTATGTTTAGTGTATGCATCAAAACTTCAGTTTTCGACGATACAGTTCTTTCAGTGACAACCTGTGACAAATATGTGATATGATCAAGTAAAATCAGTCAGAAGTCGTTTTTCCTATTGTTTTGGAAACTCTTTAACTGCTCATATCTTTTGAACTGGTTGTCCAAATTCGCCGGATCGTACTTTTATTATCGCGCAAATGCTGTCGAATTCGGCAAAGTACGATACGGACTAACAGTATACACGACTTATAGCTATAAACATGAACTAATACAGCGCGGGTTGTTTACATACTTTATGAAATAGACATGAGAAAATATGACAAAACAGAAAATAGAAGCCTTATCATTCAATAATGCAGGTAGACCAACGATTTTCCTTTAAATCGAGTATGTTGAAAATAAAGTTGAGAAAATGGTGTTGCGCGCGATTTTTTCTGCACCTGAAAATAATCTCTACCTTCACCTTGCTTTCTGTAGGCAGCACACGCATGGGCTGACCTGGTTAACGGATTGAAGTCACAAAATAAATACCATTTTCCCTCTTTTGTCCTACTTTCCTTCAATTTAATACGGCTGTCGATTTAAAAATAAAAAATCATATCCATAACCCGAAGGATAACCCGACCTATTTGCAATCCCTTGAGTGTTGTGTTTTGGACAACGTTCTACACGCATGACATATAACAGCAACATGACAGAGAAGATAGCCCAAAAGCACAGAATATGACAGAAATGTTGTCGATCTTTAACTCTCTTCACGCGTGTGTCGACTGCAGACGACAAGTTTCAAAATTTTTGTAAAAATTCAAAAATGTCAGAAATGTAAATTTTCATGACCATATTTGGAATCAGCGTGAAAAATGCATTAAAATGAGTACAAACAAGCCTAGTATTGGTTCAGTGGTTTTTGAGATAGGTCGTGATATTTTGAGAAAATATGAGATATTGAGATATTTTGGCTATGACTAGCATGCAAAGCATTAGCAAAGCCAATCCCGTGATAAGTCTACTCTTAAAAAGGAATCTCAGACGTAGAAACGATTTGAGATTTCATATTCTCTTATAATTTTGAAAACTAAACCTCTTTCAAAAGGTCCACTGCATTTGGCATTTTATGAAACATGACATAAAATTGAAAGCATATGAAAAAGAGGCTATCGTTAAGATATCGTACCTAGAAACTGTGCTTCAATGCAGATTACTTACACACATAGGAATGATGTGGGAAAAGGTTAAGCGAATGGAAGACGATCGTTTGAGATGAAAATGCACACTGCTGATTCGTTAAGCACTCTTAGTGGTAAATAGTGCGGGCTACAAGTGTTGTTCTAACCGACATAGAAGGGTGTCAAATTGCAGATGGTAAACATCCAATTTGATCTCTGCGTCATCAGTGACTTGTGGAGACGTAACACGGTAACATGCATTCGGATAGTACACCATCAGATACCGACTGCTCAGTGCCAAAAGTGGCTAAGTGCAATAGCTAATCTGTGTACATTGTACTCATCTAAACATGGCAGCTTCACATGGCAGCTATTGCACTTACCAACTTCTGGCACGGAGCAGTGGATATGCTCACCTCTGTTCTCCGAAATCGAACTCTTTGCCTATTAATAGTATACTGTCTTTTACTTTGGAGACAAACTGATGCAAAATATTTGCCTCAAACCAAAGTGCGGTATCTGCCATGTTATCTACTTGTACCATGCTTACGATAGTTTTCTGATCTAGAAACGTTGATTAGAAGACCATTTTGATTAAAATCGGAGTACTTTTAGTTTTTTAACATAGCTTATCTTTTTCTACGCTTGTTTTCTGATGTAGAAACGTTGATTAAGAAGTTGATTTCCGAGGGTGCACGTTAGGCCCTGCTTCCAACTAAACTATATGCAACAGACTAGCGACGATTAATGCTAGCAAGAGACACGCCTGTGTATATAATATTGGTTTTCATGTTTGTATTGGGAAAGGTAAACTTGGGTCACTTTGAATACTTGTTGCATAAATTCAACGTCATTTTCTACCGCCACAAGTGAAAAGAAACCAACGATAACAAAACAAAACCCAAAACAGAAAACAACATAACATTGGAGATACTTGAGGCAGGTGTTTATAAATCAGACTGTTTACAAAGTAAATTGCAGTAATCGTTCGCAATTAACGAAACAGATGCTATGCCTTTACCTGGGAGAGATGCGTTGAATAAAGACCTCAGGCTATGTCATCTGGTGTCTACTTTTACACTAGTAGTTTTCTTTCAAATGATAGGAGCTCTTTTTGAATACTAACCATTTCAACCGATAACACATCATTGAATGATATCACAGTGAATACGCAATATAAAGTTGGTTTCGCATTAATGTTTGCAAATTGTCGACACGAGAATCGTGATATGAATTACTCCGTAAAATTATAACCCCACCTCGATATGAACAATTACCCACTTTAACGGAAAAGTAGTGCACAACACTGGTACTAGTGTTATCATTCCTGTACCTGGATGCTCTTACAAAATGTACTTAACTTTACTCCGTATATCAGGTGATGGTCCTTATTGGTCGATGAGGATTCTGAAATGCATTATGATGGTCTGAAACTAGGACTAGATTTGCATCAATCATACATGCAGACATGATTTATATAGTTTCCAACCTAAATATGTAATCAAAGAACCGTCTTTTCATTGCGTGACCTGGTGAAGGGGGTCGCCATAGATAGCTGGTCTGGGTATATTGACAGGATAGGCAAGTGTAGCCAACAATCGGGCTTATTATCCTGATCGGAACCGTCTGTAACGAGGTCTTTTATCATTGGTCATCTGCTCCGCCTTTATCAGATGAGCTACGGAGAGAGCGGATAAGTTTTTTTTGTGGGGAATTGAACCAGGGACCTCGCGCATCAAAGGCTAAGACCTCAACCAGTGTGTAACGCTGCTTTTACAATCGTTTAAACAAGAAGAGGTTTCAGAAATATATAGATAACATGGTCAAACATTGATTTCATTTAAAGATTGAGAATCAATCGTTTACTTAGCTGTTTCAGATTCTAGGATACCGATTTACGCCTACGCTAGGTACCCTATGAAAACTAATGTTTATATGATTTGAAAACAAAGTCCAGTTGATTGATTTTCCCACGAGTTATATCCGAGCTGAGCTTTGTGTGTTTTGGTGAGCTAGAACTCGAATTCTTTATTGACCTCGTTTTAGATACATCAGGCCATCCACCAGCCGCTTTTGAATTCATTTTGATCCGGACTGATGAATCTCCGATTTTAATTCACGTGTAAGATATTCCTGCAATTACGCGGCTTGCTTACTTGCTTATTTCGGGTGGTTTTCCAGAACTACAACAGATTCCCATATCCTCCTGTCCTGCATCGTCGTTCCTAGGTCAGATGCGTTCAGTCCAGTGTCCAGCTTGAGTGCATCTAAGGGATTGTCTACCGGGGTTTAAATTCTTGTTCCATGTTTAGGTGTCCAATTTATCAGATTGGCGAGAGGTTTGCAGTATCCAGCGAAGAGT
This sequence comes from Amphiura filiformis, assembly GCF_039555335.1. NCBI lineage: Eukaryota > Metazoa > Echinodermata > Ophiuroidea > Amphilepidida > Amphiuridae > Amphiura > Amphiura filiformis. Next base: position 123,908 of record NW_027305625.1, read on the forward strand.
ATTCTTATTTTTCTGTTCTTCTCTGAGAGTCTTGGAAGGTCTCCGTACAGCTCTTTATTACTTATATGCTGCTTCCAATGGATGCTGTTCACGGTTGAAAGTAACATCCGTCCAACTCTTTAGAGCAAGGCTCGCATTCATCTTAACACAAGACTCCACTGTTGAACGGAAGACCTGCAGTTTGAATTTCTTGGTAGTGCAGACTTCCAGATCTTGCTTAGGCTGTTACATGCTTTGAAAGCTGCTGCCTTACTTGTTTTGACATCATGCTCTGTGTTAGCCATCCATGTTCCGAGATCATTGAAGTCTTTTACCTCATCTAGCTTTGCCTCACGGCCGTTAACACTTTATTAAGGAATAGTCGAGTACTACCACACACAGATAGCGGGGCTTGTTCTAATTTCATGAATCTATATATTGACGGTTTGTGATCAATATGTTTTATTACGTGCGACTGTAATCCTTATGTAAGCTCTGTGTATAGACGCATGTAGCTTTCTGCCCTATGGGTGTCAGTTAAGTCCGCAGAAAGCATGCTAAGTGTTTGAGTTCATATTGTAAATACAGCCCCGCTGTTGTTTACTTTGTGTAACAGTAACCCGAAACCTTTTATCGATATGATTTATAAAACAATAACAACTATAAAATCCAGTTGATTATTGTTAAGTCAAAAGATTACTCAATTCCCTGAAGGTTTAATGATGAAGTTATTCATAACAAATTACTAACAACTTGTTGAACAAAAATAGCTGTCCATATAGGTTGTAACGTCGTAATGTTGATGTAAGTTTATTTGTTTGATGTGTATAGTTTTGCATATTTGGTTGTTAAGGAGCCAATATTACGAAGGATGATATATGTAGGCTATATTGGACAGCCAAATCCATTCTTTCTCACTTACTCTTGTCGCCAAGGAACAAAGAATATTGCTGAACTCAATGGTGACCTAGACTACCCTGTAGTCCACTTGCCCATTGTGCATACTCTGGATATTGTATTTAAGCTTAAAACTCTGATTTAATTAATGTGTGCACAATTGATAGATTTTCACATCTGATCTTTTCAGTCACCCTACTCCCTCTCTTTGTTAGCTTCCCAAGTGGACTACTGACTTTGCCTTGCGGTTAAGATTTTTAACACGGGACTCTATGGAGAGTTAGTCCACTTGCCCATTGTGCATACTCTGGATATTGTATTTAAGCTTAAAACTCTGATTTAATTAATGTGTGCACAATTGATAGATTTTCACATCTGATCTTTTCAGTCACCCTACTCCCTCTCTTTGTTAGCTTCCCAAGTGGACTACTGACTTTGCCTTGCGGTTAAGATTTTTAACACGGGACTCTATGGAGAGTTAGGCCAATTTCTGGCCTAACTAAAATTGGCCATGATGTAATGCATCTTTAAATGGATCTGCCTTGTGATTGGTCGCCCATATCTCGCTATGGTTTAAATCTTCTGGGCCCGCGCCATTACCATTAACTACACCGTACACAAGTGTCTGTGGTATTTGCGGCGCTTTTGTGTTGACGCGAAAGTTAATCTCTCATCAAACATCTAGCGCGTCCATGCTTAGTACTTGTGGTTAATGGACTGATAAACAAGTATGCTTGACAGTGTGTTTTTAGAGAGCAAAGTCCAGAGGGTAAAGTTCTGCTTACAATTCAAAGTCCATAGTCGAATTTTCGGGGTTCGCTATCAATAAACTGGTAGATTCCAAAATCAGAATTGTTCAGTATTAAAGTGAGCCATTATAATTATGCAAGATAATGTTGCATTCAATTACTTTTATTGTCACTAATCATCTGATATTTGTAACTCTTTATGACCATTTTACTATTGAATACTTTAATTTTAATAAACATCAGTATTATTTTGAGTTCAACGACATGGGTTCATCATGACTAATAATAACATATTTTTAATAAAATTCGACTATGGCATAGTCTAATGGTGACCATGAAAGGAATTTGTGTGTGTTTACGACCATTAAACTACACATTGGTGCGTAGAGCTCCAATTTTCTTTGATTGTATATTTCGGTCATTTATAGATTCTTGAAAGGCGGATCCACGGTGCGGGATGGGTAGGCCCCCTTCTCTAACAAAAAGGAAAAATGCAAACATTTTGACTCTCATTTTGCACAATGTCCGACTGTTCTGGTGTACCCCGGGGCTACTAACTGAATGGCATAGAGTCGTATTTGCCTTCAAATTGGACGGGTGAAGCAAGCAGTAAACGGATTAATGAGTGGGCGCCCGTTAAAAAAACTAGATCCTCCCCTGATTGAAAGCACAGTACAGGACTTGCTACACACAATATTTTGTTTGAACTGCTCTGCCAAATGATCAAACCATATGAATAGTCTTTGAAAAAACTTACAAAACAACACTAATATAAAAGGAGCTTTAAAAATGACATTGTCCTTTGAATCCCGGCAGGAATTGCCTTTGAATTGAAAAACTTAACTAGGTCAAAATTGGCAGTCGTAAATCTGAGTGATATATCGGCATTATATTTTATAGATTTAAAGACGTCGGCATAGTAGTAGAAGTGTTAGTTGACTTAACTTCCGATTTCACCTACCTACTTAATGTAACTGACTGAAGGGTATTTGGTTTCTGTAAACCAACAACTGATTGTAACTCAATAAGTCTACTGGCTATTAATAATCAAGCATTCTATGAATAATCGGGATATAGGGAAGGAAGGTGTTTTCGTAGGAAGTACTTATTGTACAGATCGAATTTTTAACACTATAACTAGGACTCAATTCAAGCAAAAAGTAACCAAGCGATTAAACCAGCAGCCATGTAAAACCATTCATAACTGGCAACCATAGGAGAGATATCTACACGCATCTATTCGCATACCTTACACGAGCATTACATACATTTGACATCATGACACAGAATAAAACATATCAGATATTGGTCACAAACCGTCAATATTATGTCAGATTAATGAAGTTAGAACAAGCTATGTGTTATCCATTATAACGAATAGAATTCATTTTCAAAAATAGCTCATCATTTTTGTCATTTGTAAGAAAACTACTAGTGTAAAAATAGACATGGCTCTTAAGTAACATGGCAGTATCTCCAACGTTATTTATTTCAGATAATAAATACTGTTTAATCCAATACTTTTATAGTACAACTGTTAATCTACTTCGTGTGATGAAAATAAAATTCATATCACCATCAATCAAATTGGTATAATTTCCAGTTTTACAGTTGGTTGACCTCAATTTAATACCACACTAACCCTAAATGTAACCTTAAGTTAAACTTAAAATCCCTAAACCCTAACATTTACCTTTTTACGGATTAATAACAATTTAGACTAATGAGCTGCACACACAAATGTGCCCAAATACATTCAAAGGTATTTCATACATACACGCTATGTAACAGCGCGAGTGATTGAGTCGAGAGCCGGGCATAAACAGCGTTTATGCCCGGTGTCCCGGATGTTAGATCGCCTGGTAGGACAAGTGCAGGAAAATCGTGCATTTTAGTAACTTTTTTGTTATTATTTTGATGAAATAAGAATCACAAAATGTTCTGGTATGTATGAACGCCCTCGGGCGGGCCGCAGGCGGCCCCTCGGGCATAAACAACCGTTTAGTCATGAAAATATATGAATGAACCCCTAATTCATTGAATGTAAAGACATGCGTTAAAAGAGTGTACATGTGTACCATCAGATCCACCCTGCAAGTAAAAACGCAGTATTTGAGAAGAATTACACAATATACCGGTATACAGGGTGCTACTGAAAGAGCTACCACATACTTTTTGAATTTTGACAATTGATCACACCGTTCTTGAAATATGTCTTTTTATCCAATTGTTTTGGAAACTCGTTAACTGCTCATATCTTTTGAACTGGTTATCCAAATTCAGTGGGGTTTTCTTCAAAATGTAGTTTTGCAAATGCTCTTGACAAACGTATAAGAATCTGAAGATTATATGTCCGATTACAAATTGATTTTGCTTGATCACACCACATATAAGAATTTTACGAAACTCTCTCATAATCAAACCTTTCCACGGATTCAAACAGCGAACAATGATCTGTATTCGGAATGCGTGCTAATCACTGCGCATAATCAGAGCATGAGCATGATGAGGTGTATATTGTCATTGACAGATATTTGACTCCGTGGTACTGATTGAAAATGAGGCAGTTCGTAAAATTCATTTATTTCAAAAACGGAGCGATCAATTGTCAGATTACAGAAAATATGTAATAGCTGATATATATTCCTCAACCACATCGGTTATTTGACATGTTTGAGTTATGTTTGGTTTATGCGTCAAAACTTCAGTTTCGGACGATACAGTTCTTTCAGTGACTACCTGTACTGTCTTTGAAGACAAGATTATGAATAAACCCACACAAATGGAAAATGCTGTATATGCAAGTAAACAACATAGCATATACTGCACTTTGATTTGAGAGGCAAAAGTTTTGTATCAGTCTGTCTCCAAAATAAAACACAGTGTCTGTTACCACTAAGCAAAGTAGATACTATGTTATTATTTGGAAGGATAGAAATGAGCATATTCTTAAGCTGAATTTATACTCCATCGCTGACCGACGGGCGATTGGTATTTGACCATGAGTGGTGCGCTTTTCCCAACGCAACAAAAAACGCTCCACCTCATTGGCTAAAACCAATCGCTATCGTCAGCGATGTAATATACATTCAGCTTTAGTGTACTATCAGAATGTATGTTACGTCTACACAAGTCACTGACGACGCAGAGATCAAATTGGATGTTTACAATACGTAATTTGACACCGTCCTATGTCGGTTGAAACAACACTTGTAGCCCGCACTATTTACCACTAAGAGTGCTTAACGAATAAGCAGTGTGCATTTTCATCTCAAACGATCGTCCTCTATTCGATTAACCTTTTCCACTTATATTTATTCATTTCTATTTTGGGAAGGTATACCGTATCATGTATTAAGACCGGGCGAGGCACAGTTGTCAGACAGTCATCCTCTATATCCGAGTCATAGTTTTCAGATCCGATTTCTTTAAGATGAATGGCCTCTTTTTTATGTTTAACTTTTATATCAAAGTAGTCATCTTTAATTATCAATTTTATAACATGTTTCATTATTGATATAACGTCAATTTTGTAAAATCAAAATTAGCAGGAAAAATGTAATGTCGTAATCGTTTCTGCTTTTGCCATTCCTTGTTTTAAGAAGTGATTTATCACGGGATAGACATTGTTAAAATTTCTGTTACGGTATACACCATGTAGTTACGTCACTGTTAAATATGTCCCTGTCCTTCACGTAGCGTAAAATCTTATGTAGACCCACGTAACTTATTTTAGGATGACCAAGCTTTGTATGAGCATTGCTCTTTTTTGGTCAACCTACCATTGTATACTTCTTTTACTGCGTTTTGTCTAATGGTAAATAAACTGAAACTAAAACTGAAACTGATCATTTCAGTTTCCTCGTCGTCCAATAAGGACTATCACCAAGAGAAAAGTAAAGCGAACTTTATGAGAACATCCAGGTACAGGAAAGGCAACACTGACACCAGTCTTTTGTATTACCTTTCCTCTAAAGGAGGGTGATTGTTTATATCAGGGTGGGGCTATGATTTTACGTATAGTCAATTATATCATGATGATCGTATCGACAATGTCCAAACATGAATGCGATACCAATTTGATAGTCAATTACGTATTCACTGTGAAATGATATACTATCCATTGATATGGTTAGCATTCATTTTCAAAAATAGCACCTATTATTTGTAAGAAAACTACTAGTGTAAAAGTAGACACAAGATGCTATAGCCTGAGGTCATTATTCAACGCAAGTCTCCCAGGTAAAGGCACAGTATCTGCTTCGGTAATTGCGAGCGATTACTGCAATTTACTTTGTAAACAGATGCTTTATAAACACCTGTCTCGCAAGTAACAATGCCGTATCTCCAATATTACTAATTTGCTAAAAATTGCGAAAGGATGTTTCAATTAATGTAACAAGTATTCATCATGTTCATAGTGACCTAATTTTACCATCTACAATAAAAAAATATCAAAAACCAATACAAGTTGTCAACAAGCCATAAATCATCAGAGCCATAACATCCGGCTGAGGACGCAGTTGGTACTGTGAAAGCGCTCCCGGTAAGCGATCAAATTTTAAATAGTGTGTTGAAGTCAAAAAATTCTTCTAATTCAATACTACACAGTCCAGTATTTCTGTTTTTAGCATTGTGGTTTTGCTGTTTAATCCAATGCTAATATAGTACAACTTTTTACAGTACAACTACTCCGAATGATAAAAAATAAGATCATTCTACTATCAATAAAACTGGTATAATTTCCAGTTTTACAGTTGGTCGACCTCTATTTAATAGCACTAAATGTAACCCTAAGTTAAACTTAAAATCCCTAAACCCTAACTTATTCCCTTTTGTGGATTAAGAACCATTTGGACTAACGGGCTGCACACAAAAATGTGCCCAATACATTCAAGTCTACATGTATTCCAACAGATCCAGCTTTCCAAGTAAATACGCAGTATTAGAGAATAAATTGCACAATATGCCAGTATATACTATCTTTGTAGACAAGACTTATGAATAAATATACACAACTGGAAAATACAGCATCTACAAGTAAACATCGTAGCATATACTGCAATTTGATTTGGGAGGCAAATATTTAGCATCAGTCTGTCTCCAAAATAAAACACAGTGCCTGCTACCACTAAGCACGGTAGTTACTGTGTTATTACCTGGAATGGTAGAGATGAGCTGAATTTATACTCCATCACTGAGCAATGAGCGATTGGTATTTGACCAATGAAATAGCGCGCTTTTTCCAACGCAACAAAAAGTGCTTTCCCTTATTGACTAAAAACCAATCGCTATCGTCAGCGATGTAGTATACATTCAGCTTTGGTGTACTATCAGAATGTATGTTACGTCTACACAAGTCACTGACGACGCAGAGATCAAATTGGATGTTTACAATACGTAATTTGACACCGTCCTATGTCGGTTGAAACAACACTTGTAGCCCGCACTATTTACCACTAAGAGTGCTTAACGAATCAGCAGTGTGCATTTTCGTCTCAAACGATCGTCCTCTATTCGTTTAACCTTTCCACATTTTTTATTCATTCCTATTTTGGGAAGGTATATCGTATCCTGTATTAAGACCGGGTGAGGCACAGTTTTCAGATTTCGATCCGATTTCTTTAGGATAGATTGCCTCTTTTTTCGTATATTTAACTTTTATATCGAAGTATGCATCTTCAATTATCAATTTTATAACATGTTTCATTATTGATATCATGGAGCTATTAAAGATGGAGAAGCAATAGATTATGTAACGCATTGTTCACTTGTGCCGTTTTGAAATCTGACAAGCTATTCATCGAAAGGTACCTTTTGTTTGGGACAAAGGACTTCCGCCATTAAATTGGTAAGCTGACCCGACAGTGTATTAACGCTTTACCTAGCAGGCTACTGTCAAAATTAGCAGGAAAAATGTGATCTCGTAATCATGGTAATCGTTTCTGCATTTGCTTTGCCATTGCTTTTTTTTTAAGAGGCGATTTATCACGGGACAGACATAATATGTGCTTGCAATGTGACAATTAGTTTTCTATTTGAAAATGTCCACACCGAATCATGCGATTATTAAAGTTAACTTGGATGAGAATGAGCACATTTATAAAGTGATCTCAAATGACCCTATATTATTTATTTTATCAATTAATTAATTAATTAATTAATTAATTAATTAATTAATTAATTAATTAATTAATTAATTAATTAATTAATTAATTAATATTTATTTATTTCATTGCTTCTTTATTTCTGCCTTTCTCTCCTCGTATTCCTTATAGTTTCTTCTCTGTTTTTCAATTGTCCTCACTTTTCTTCTCCGTTTACTCTTTTCATGTTGTCAAGTTAGCTCAATCGTTAAGGCGTTCGACTATGGTGCGAGAGGTTGCGGGTTCGAACCCTGGCGGTGCCTAGTACGCTCTCGTGGAAAAATTGAGTTAGCTTGAAATTCCCCTGGACAAGGAACTCACTGCTAATTTGTCTCGTTGTAATCCGTACGAAACTCGGGGAGCTGATCCTAGTTGCGAAGGTTATTTGTGGAATGTCTAGGGTGTGCGCTCTTGAAAAGCAGCAAAGTCCCTGAATTGTTGTTTAATGGTTTATGGAATGATGTGGGACCGTAGTGGTCAGCGACAACCTGTAAAGTGTGCTGAACCTTGTGGATCAACGTCTAGGCGTTGTGCCTGTGCGTAGCGCACTATAAATCACTGCGCTTTTTTTTTTTTGTCTATCCACTTATCTATCTTATCAAGGATCCAAGGATCCATGCTGTGTATAGAATGACACTCGTTCCGTTTTTAGATATAAATAACCTCACCTTGAAAAACTTAAGTTCAATGTCGTAGATCAGACACGATGCTAAATTATAGATTACAATTTTACGGGTCTTGAAACATCAGGCAAAAAGAGTATGTACTGTATTTGGTATGTTGTTTTTACTATTCTTGTATTATTGTTGCCGCTCCTTACTGTTGTTATTGTTACAGCTAGTGGTGGTACAAAATGATATTTAAATAAGATATTGTTACCATATCAGTTATTATAAAGACATCACAAAAACTAACTAGTAAAGTAAGAGCATTTTGATACCATTCGCCAAATTTCGTTCAATATTGCCAAAAACATTCAGTAGTTTTTAAAGAAAACCACGAATTTAAAAGTGATTATTTGCGCATCAAAATTAACCTATTTAGGGGTCCCCACTTAGAAGAAATGAAAGGCAAAATGAAAATACAAACACATAACAAACACGTGCAAATATATTCATTGAAAAAGTCAAGGTTTTCCACTGCAACTATTTGTTTGCTGTCAATGAATAACGCGTGACTAGAGAAGACGTTTGTGGTGCGAGTGTAATTCTTATTTCTTAATGCGATAATTATGGTCCATCCAAAATTAAATATTTTTATGTTGCTGACAATCAAAACAGAAAACAAGCTAAAGCCTCCCGTCATTCATATCGCAACTTATTACATTATCGTTGAGCATTATATCTTCTTATTTTCGTTCCTGTTATTCTGCCGTTGATAAGGACCATTCTAAGATCTAAAGCTCAGGCCACTAATCACACCTTTAAAACACAGCAACAACCGTCTAAGCAAAAGCAAAAAATCATTTGTTGCGGAAAGTGAGCTAACATTTCCGGTTATAAGTTAAGGGATCTAATATGAGCGTTTATTGCGTTTCGACAGTATTTTTTGTGGGACATGAGAGCACCTCAGACCTATCGAATTGCATTCTGAATACGAAGCATGTCTTTCTGATATCAAATAATTTTCATTTTTGAAAATCACAATATAAAATTATGACAAATTATAAAAATTTGATATTTTTCAAATTTTTGATATATAACAGTCCTCGAAGTAAATTATATAAATCTAATAATTAATAATATATTCTTAAAGTGTATGTAGCAGGGACGAAAAGCCGACGGTCAATTGAAAATTTTGACCTTTCATAATGAAGATATGGATTTTTTTTCCCCAAAAGACCTAATTTTTTTGGTGTTTTGGGAAAAAAATCCATATCTTCAATACGAAAGGTCAAAATTTTCAATTGATCGTCGGCTTTTCATCCCACCTACATACACTTTAAGTATAAATCATCAGGTTTATAAAGTTTACTTCAAGTACTGTTAAATATCAAAAATATAAATTTTAATGATTTGCCATAAAATGTGTATTAAATTGCGAATTTCAAAAATGAAAATTATTTGATATCAGAAGGCCATTCTTCGTATTCAGAATGCAATTCGATATGTCTGATGTGCTCCAATGTCCCACAATAAATACTGTCCAAACGTTCATACCCCAGCCCTTAATACAATGCTTTGTCAATGATATCATTGTGACTTCATGGTTACGAATACTCCTTGGCTTTGACAAAGCCAAGGAATAATTATATATGATGGTCTAGCGGTCAAAACCGATTGCAAAGTAATATATCATTTATGGATAGTCTGCAAAAACTAATCACATTTTGTAGATTATTCACATCTGTCCACATGGAAGATTTATAATACCGCGATTTAAACGTTTCAATGCCACATTGAGAGACAGAGAGAGTTGGTACGAAAGGAATCAATAAGTATAGTTATTCCTAGATGATAACAACTCATGGTTTTTCTCAACTAATTCCTTCTTGAAGTGTCTGTTGGCTTTTCAGATCGTTGTCTGCCATCATACGTTGAGCATAGTTTCAGAATTTCACTTCTTTGCTCGCATGGAGTTTTTTGTCCTTGTTGTCAAGAAAGTACAAAGTTGTAATATTTATTTTGTTTGAGGCGAAATGGCAGTTCACATATATTACTGAGTTCATGGTCTTGCTCCGGTGTATCTTCAAGACCTAAATATTTGCCTTCACGCAGTCTCCGGTCTCCTACCACTTAGTTTCGCTTAACCAACAAATAACAATCAACTGTGTATGGTCACCGTTTATTTTCTATTGCTGCTACTGAACTTTGGAACAGCTTACCATTACATGCGAAGGCATCTCAGAATGTTAACCATTTTCAAACATATTTATTGTCTTTAAATTTGTATTCCTTTTTGTTATTGTTCCTTGTCAAAGGGACTTCGATGTAAAGCACTTATAAAGATTTTTTGTTGTTGTCGTGATTGTTATTTTTATTCCGTGGATCGTTGCAATAATACTCAAGCTTTGCGAAGAGTAGAAACATGTATTTCGACAGTGACGGATCTCCGAGTGTGGCTTTAAAATCAGTTTGGAGAAGCGGGTGGAAAAAACCTGTCGCACCTCCTTTTGTTATCAGCCCGGGATGTATAAAACATATCAGTAGATATATTTTACGAACCCTAGTAACCAAGTTGCCTCGAGATCTCATAAGTTCTCTAGGGGACTTGATTGCTAATGCTATAACGTATGAGCTACATCAATGCTGTGGAATGATCTAAAAAGATGACTAATGTTGGTTCATCAAGTAAGCTAATTATTATGATTATAAGTGACACTAGCCTTGTAAAGCATTGGGAAAATCAACAGTTGACTTTTATCGCATGAATGAAGCAACCCATTTAGAATGTTACATTTTAGTTCTTATTTTATGTTTTCATAACTATAATGGAAATTTTACAAGAAAAGATATCAAAATAGATGAAACTATGCCTTGCCTAGCTTTGAGACATTGTTTCTTGAGATGCAATGAGAGTCAGTCTTTGTTAATAATATTCATGAGATTATTTGCCTTCTGTAAGTCGTAATTGAAGCCATAGGCATACACCAACCTTGCCCATGAAAATTTGCGAAAAGTATATGACACTAATATACGGAAAACGTAAAGAAACTGTCAGACGTGGAATTAGAGAGTTCCCCGTTAGCTTGTGTGAAAAAGTCGTCTTCACGCAGATGACATTGTTTTTCTGCTGACATATTCAATGCAATATTATTCATCATATTAAACAAAGTAAAGAACAGTTCTTTAAGTTCACTAGCTCAATCAGAACACCAATGTCCGAATCAAGGAATACCGCTTGTTTAAGATATCCAACTATAGTTTTCGTCACACAGCATGAGCGTCCATTTTGATCCATCATGTTAGGTAATATTCTGATTTTCGACAGAGGGGCCGAGGGACTCACGACTTTTGCCGAAGTAAGCTGATTTAGGCAGGAAGCTATATCCTGCCGAAATTGCCTTACAGTAAAGGAATTTCACCAGTAGCTTTTTGCCGAATTGAGCTTACAATTTATTACCGAAGTAAGATGATTTCGGCGATAAGACAATTTCGGCGCTACATTATTTGATCGTATGTGTTCCCTCAAAAGCCATGCTAGCTTTTCCATGATTTTGTCATGTACTATTATACACGTTCTGTATTTTCAACTGGAAACTCCATTTGAGACTTTTACTCACAATTCTATCCCCCACGCATAAAAACAAAACAAACAAGAAAACAACAACAACAACAAAAAAACAAAAAACAAAAACAAAACAAAACAAAACAACAACAACAAAAACCCAAACCCGAAATAAATCGTTTTTCTTATTCTTGAGAATATGACTCCTTATTATGGCTTTGAACAAATCAGCTCTGAGGCAGCAGCTACAATGTTTGAATATAGGCCGTACACTTTAATGTGTCTTTTCATTTATTTCAATATAATGTATGTTCCCGTAGACAGTTTGTTAATAGAGAAGGCTTTTTACCTTTGTGTAATGTGTGGTATTGCTGTCCCTTTATGACGTTAAGTCCCAGTTCTCAATACAATCTTACATGTTCCCTTTTGAAACACGATATGTACACATGCTGCCTGTGAATTGTATTATGGTTTGCAAAGAGGTACCTTTTTAATGTTTTAATAGCTTATTAAAAAGGGTAACCCAAGACAGTGAACACTGTACTGAAAGCCATGTCCATTAAAAAAAGAAGAAATAATGCACTTTTCTATATTAAACTATAAAACTATGAATAACAATAATGATAAAAAATAACAACTGGCAACACATTGTGTAAGCCTTTGTAAGCCTATGTCTGTTTTTAGAATGAGCTCTTCAATTATTCTACACTGTTGTCTAGACAAATATTAAGTTTTGTTTGGCTCCTATTTATTGAATTTGTTTGCTATACAATTTTCTGTCTTTCAAGTTCTTCTTACGAAGGTATTCTGTAGTCTTACCTAGTGTGGGAAGGATAATTACTTTTAAACAAACATGACATACGATTTATCCGGCCATAGCATTGGTCTGGAACCTTTAGTATGTATGTAAGCTTAAAAAGTTACTTTTTCAGAGTCTGAGTTTGCAAAGACGTAGCTTGCGACTCCATGACGGTGTCTTCTTTCAGCATAGTGATTACACTCCTCCGGTCACCAGATCATCATAGATGGCGGGGAGGGCAAAATCCGGCATCCCTGTTGTAGGTCTTTGGGTCTTGATCTCTAAGGCTCCTGATTTTTCGGTTCCAGAAATTATCCTCCCTGCCAATCACATCTACATTGTCCAAACTGATGTTGTGTTTGTGACTGGATGTATGTTCACCGACTGCTGTCAACGGTGCAGTGGCTCTAGTATGTTCCTTGAACCTGTTGGCGAGTGCTCTTGACGTGCATTCCTGGCAACTGATTTTATATACAACACCACATTTATTTGAGTCCGGGGTTCTATCCTTAGGGTGGACTAGGAACGACCTTATTGTGTTGACCGGCTTGTGGTATGCGTTGACCCCGTGGTCACGGAAGATGTTGGTTAGCTTTTCCGACAGGCCCTTGATATATGGAAGGGGGACATTGATCTTTCTCATTTGGCCTGTAGTGTCTTTAAGATCTTTCTTTTTCTTTATCTTCCTCCGAGGTAACAGGTTTATCAACTCTGTCTAGTAGCGTTCTTACCACTGGACATTTGTGCTCAAGATTGTGGTTAGAGTCAAAGGTGACCGGAGGAGTGTAATCACTACGCGGAATGAAGACGCCGTGATGGCGTCGCAAGCTCAACTCAGACTCTGAAAAAAGTAACTTTTTAAGCTTATGTCAATATGACATAGTCCGATATCAGTCTGCATGCTGCTATACACGTATGTGTTTTTTAAAAGGTATTGGTAAGTTTCATTATACCAATACCAATAAAAAGGAAAATGTTATCCTATCACCCGGGCCTTTCACATCATGTTAATTAAACATATTTCGGAAGTGACACATGTCGCCAAAATTAATTCGCTATCCTTGGTTTTTATTGCCGTTGATTCATAGGGTATACATGTTGCAGAGGCAGGGAAGGCAATGTTGGAGTGTCGTTTGCCTTTTTGAGGCATCGCCCGTAATGCGTTTTCTGGGGACATAAAAAAGTCATTATATGTGTAGGAAAAGATACACAAACGTCGCAGGGGCGTCAATGTATTAAACTGCCTGAATCAAAGAGAACCGACTCAAAATTGCCACGTATCGCTATATTGGTAAATCCGCTATGATTCATTTTGGGTCCAATGTCTTCGGTATTATGTCACCTGAAAGAAGCTTCTCTTCTTGAATGTAAAAACATGGGTAGAGTCGATGTACATGTACACTGTAAAAATGGTGTCTTGGCAAAAGACACTTTATGTGTCATCAATTGGGAGACATGTATCTATTTAGACACAAAGTCATGTCTCTGTACAAGATATGTTCAAATGTAACGTCTCTTTGCAAACACTTTTTCACAAGTCATGTTTTTATGCAAGACACTTAACGGTTTTCGAAGACATGTCTTTTGTCATCAATTGGGAGACATGTCTGGCTGGAAGACGTGTCTTTGTCTCTTAGATTATGTTTTTATTGGTTCTATTTTCTTTTATTTCTATTGTTCAAGACACGTCTATTGCCAAGATATGTCTTACATATGACGCCAAGACACCATTTTTACAGTCTTAACTTGCTTTTTATAACTAAATCTATTGAACGGTGATTTTTTAATGTCGGGCATATCTAGGCATTAACAGCTGAAATCTAGGAGATAACGCTGACGAATCTTCGGCCAGGCACAAGTGAACTGGTGAACGAAGAGGGTCGCCGTAGACAGATGGTCGGGGTATTTTTACAGGACATGCAAGTGTAGCCGACAATCGGGCGTTACCCTGATCGGAACCGCCTGTAAACGAGGTGATTATTCGATGAACCGTGAACGCAAACTATAACATTTGTAATTGGGTTATTGTCTGGTATTCTAAAATTAGTTGATGGTCATGGATAAATCCAAGCATATGGGATATTATTTTCCTCTAGAGAACACAGGGAAATGGCAAATTCGGCCATGCAGATTTGATAAGGTCGCGTGCACTACGCACAAAAGGTTTATAAAGGTACATTTTTTATTTTTTTATTCTATGCTGGTTTGAATACGTTTGTGAAGATTATCATTCATCAAAGTAGTTAACAATATTATTATTGAAGTATAATCTGATCAATTAGACTTACTATTTTACTGTGAGTGAGATGATGACGTGTTCAGGATTGGACGTGAAAATTAACCACTCACAAAAATAGTATGTCCAGTTGATTAGATTATAGTTCAAATATTAATATGTTAGTTTGAGTTAATATAAGCAGACACTGTTTTAAAGTGGATTTTCATACTCATATTAATCACGGATTATTCCCTTTTACATTATACAGCATTAATCGAATTCCACATCTGATCAGAGGAGACGCAGAAAATGTGCACTAATGATTTGTTAAGCAATCTAGGTGTTTGCTGTGCTTTTGGACTATCCTGTCACATTTGTTGTTGTATTTTCATTGTATATATCTCAGACGTTTAAGCATTAGCAATCAAGTCCCCTAGAGAACTTACGAGTTCTCGAGTTCTCCAGGCAACTTCAATGCTTTTGTAAAATTATTTTATTTATTTTATTATTTACTTTTTTGCATAAAAATTAACTTCTTTTGTGGCTCTTACTTAAAATCAAATGAAAGACAACATGAAAATACAAAACACAAACACGCACAGAATATTATATTCATTGAAAAAGTCAAGGTTTTTACTGTAACTATTTGCTTGCTTTCAATGTATGTGAAGTTGTTGTGACTATAGAAAAGGCGCTTGCCGAACGCTTGGAATTTTTATTTCTTAATGCGATATGCTCCATCCAAATTGCACAATTTTTACAGGGTGTATCAAAGTGATTGGTACCCATAAGTTTCCAGTGATTACGGACAAGAATACTACATCAAAATGATTGGTACCCATTACGGACAAGAATACCATATCAAAATGCAACATAGGAGCAACCTTATTTATAGATGAATGTTGTAAAAAGTCCTTCAATATCCTCCTCGAACTGGTTATGCTTTATGCAACTGATAACATCACCATAGGAGCACATATCCAAGGCCAGCTTATTTCAAACCTCCGCTTCGCCGACGACATTGTTCTTATAGCAGAAACACCTAGTGACCTCCAAACTTTTGTGGACAAAGTATTTAAAAATAGCTCCAACCTAGGGCTCAAGATCAACATCTCCAAAACAGAAGTTCAAGTCATCAGTCGACAAGAAATCCAGCTCAACATCAATATTAATGGACAAAATCTAAATCAAGTAAACGAATTAATCTACCTCGGGGGCAAAATAGCTGGCAGAGGATGTCAAACACAGAATAGGCAAAGCGCTAGGCGCAGTTCAAAGATTACAACCAATCTGGAGTGCAAAGGATATTCGCCGCTCAACCAAAGTTGAACTGTACACAGAGTACTTGTTCGTTCCATCCTGCTATATGGTGCAGAAACCTGGGCCTTGAAAAAGGAAGATGAGAATCGTATGCTTGTCTTCGAGATGATGTGTCTGAGACAAAATTAAGAACTCAACCATCCGCCAATCGCTAGAAATGAACCACACCATCTTAAACAGAGTGACTCAGAAACGACTGCGGTTCTTTGGACACATCCAAAGAATGCCAAACACAAGATACCCCAAAATCCTCCTGGAAGCAAGTATACTCCCACAGAGACCAAAAGGAACACCAGCAAAGAGATGGATGGATTGCATAAAGACAGATTCCTCAACCATTAACTTGACATCCCTGGTAGAGAAGCTGAAAGGCTAGCAAAAGGCTAGAGAACAACTTGGCAAAGTATCATGACACAGATGGCAAGGCAGAGTGATCCACCCGTGCCAACGCCTTAGGTCAAGGGGGTTGTAATAAGTTTTTTAATTGATTAATTTATTTGTAATATTCGGCTGAAGCCAGGCAAAGTCCAATAGTTCTAAGAGGCTACTAAATTAAACGGAATATGACGGAACAGGGATATGGGAAGTCATAAAACTATAAATCCCGGGTATTTCTATAGAGGATCCAATGTTGCATATTGAAGAAGTGGGCTTGTTAATATAAATTATATACCAAACACTGTTGGGTACATATCATTTTGATACAGCCTGTATATTGCAGACAACTAAACACATAAAACATCCTGTCGTCTACATCTCACTTGTCTATTTTAAAGGCAAGCCACTCATCATTATCGTTGAGCATTACATCTTCTTATTTTCATTCGTCTTGTTATTTTGCCGTTGATAAAGACCATCCTCGGGCCATTAATAACACTTTTAAGAAAACCAACACAACAATAACAACTAAGTAGTTGCGGAAAAGTCAGATAACATTAAGTCATAAGTTGATACAATTAAGGGTACAGGACGTATTGTTGGTCGAAGAAGCCAAAAAAAATCTATTTTCATTATTTAAATCAATATATTATTGAAAAATAACACTTTGATGTTTTGCAAAAGTTCATTCTACAAATCATATACTTGGAAAACGTTCTTGATTTATTGTTGTGAATGAGTTATGAACGTTTTACAAAAGTGTTGTTGTTTTAGCATTCTTCACAACATAAATCAAGAACCACAGGACCTACAAAAGTATATCTGTGATATTTGAATTCTTCTACACATTCGCTATGAAATGATAAAAGCTCACTACCATTTACAAGATGCTGTGAACTACCAAATCGCAACAGTTAAAAATAGCTGCCAACCTTGACGCAGGTTGGGACCAATCGTGTGTATATTTGTCTCAGACCAATTGCTACAAGATATACAACATGCATTTGAATTCAAAAGTATTATGGGGACACTTGATGGTTATGAATATTCCGTTGCATTGTCAACGATGTGATGGTCTAGCGGTCAAAACCGATTGCTAGGTAATATATCATTTTATGGATTTTTTTCTGAAACCTCTTAACTAGGCGAACAATTTGCCACAGCTTTCTGTGCCCCCATAATATCTTAACGATAGGTCGTACACGGACAAATATTACATTTCTTGGACATGTTTGAAAGTGTTATTAGAATAAAAAAAATTTGCCCCCTGTGCGATCATATAGGGTCATGGGGGGGGGTATTTTTGAGGGTCACGGTCTCAAAATATTGCTTGGCAGACAACAGATTCGAGTTCAGCACACCAAAATAACACAAAAAAGTTGGTTGCCAACTTTTACGCAAACTTGCTGCTAGGAACGCAATTTTTCCCATATAGAACCAGTTTATGAGTGCGTATCAGTTTTACACTTGAATCAATTATGGACGAACCTGATGAATCCGAACAAGAAGTTCAGATACTGCCTTGTCACTCAAGAGACATGCGTTTGAATCAGTCTGTTCACATAGTAAATTGCAGTACCGTCGATCGCATTTAACGAAGCAGATGCTGTACTTACCCTGTGAGAAGTGCGTGAAATAACGACCTGATGCTATTTCATGTTTGGTCAACTTTTACACTTTTCTTATTTATTCAATTGATATCATATCATTGAATGATGATTTCACAGTAATTTGACTCTGAAGTTGGTATCGCATTCATGTTTGCACATTGTCAACACGAGCATCATAAAATGATTAACTACGTAAATTCATAACCCCCACCTCAATATGAACCATCACACACACTTTAACGGAAATGTATAGTACAAAAGACTGATACTAGTGTTGTCTATTCTGTGCCTCTTATATATACAACGCGCTTTAATATTTCTTGTACACCTGGTGATGGTCCTTATTGGTTGGTGAGGATTCTGAAATGAGTAATGGTGGTCTGAAGCTGGGACTAGATTTGCATCAATCATAAATGCAGACATAATATGTCTTATTTCCGCTGAAGTAACGTTTTTCATTTTGATCCACTACGTATCAAGGGTTTTATACAAACTGTATCAAAATGATTGCTACCCATTATAATGGATGAGTCGGACACACCAAATTCCACATAAAATCCAAATAATTGATAGATTAATTGAATAACAAGTTATAAACTAGACTTAGCTGTGGTCTAAGACCACGAACACAGCCGTGTTGTGACCCCTTAATGACCTTTGACCCCAAAATATATGAAGACCCCATATACATTGGCTAATGTCAATGCATGTGTGCACGTGGCATAATTTTGTTAATTAATATAATAATGTTATTTGTGGCAGAAAGGGTATTTTGAAGGTTTTTCGTCTCAGACCGGAAGTGACCCTTTCATAACCTTTGACCCCAAATAAAAAATACCACATTATACACTGGCTAACCACAATTCATGTGTGAACATACCGTTACTGTGATATGTTTTCCTTAGCTAATAAAATGGTTTGAAGGTATTTCAATTTTTACCAGAAGTGACCCCTTAATGACCTTTGACCCCAAATCTGTGTACACCCCGTAGACACTGGGTAACGACAATGCATGTGTGCAAGTGGCGTCACTGTCCTACGTAATTTGTGGGAGAAGATGCATTTTAAAGGTATTTCGTTTTATACCGGAAGTGACCCTTTAATGACCTTTGAGCCAAAATAAAAAAATACCACATATACACTGGGTAAACACAATTCATGTGTGAACATACCGTTACTGTCCTATGTTTTGGTTAGCTAATAAAAATGTTTGAAGGTATTTCGTATTATACCGGAAGTGACCCCTTAATGACCTTTGACCCCAAATCTGTGCACACCACATAGACATTGGGTAATGATAATGCATGTGTGCAAGTGGGGTCACTATCCTACGTAATTTGTGGGAGAAGATGCATTTTAAAGGTATTTCGTTTTTATACCGGAAGTGACCCCTTAATGACCTTTGCCCAAAATAAAATAAATACCACATATACACTGGGTAACCACAATTCATGTGTGAACATACCGTTACTGTACTATGTTTTGTTTAGCTAATAAAATTTTTTGAATGTATTTCGTTTTATACCGGAAGTGACCCCTTAATGACCTTTGACCCCAAATCTGTGTACACCACATAGACACTGGATAATAACAATTCATGTGTGCAAATGGCGTTGCTGTCATACGTAAGTTGTGGGAGAAGATGCATTTTTTGTTGAAATCACGTTTTTGACCCCTATGACCTCTGCGTGACCTTTGACCCCACAAGTTTCATGTGACATATATGGGCACGGTCAATGATAATTGTGACCAAGTTAGGTCAAAATCGATCTAAGCGCGTGAGTGCTAGAGCAAATGTAAGACAGAAGAAGAAAGAAAGAAGAACCTGTAAGAAAAAAGACACAGCCGTGACTAACGTCACGGCTGTGTAACTAGACTTAGCTGTGGTCTAAGACCACGAACACAGCCGTGTTGTGACCCCTTAATGACCTTTGACCCCAAAATATATGAAACCCCCATAGACATTGGCTAATGTCAATGTATGTGTGCACGTGGCATAACTTTGCCATGTTATTTTTGGCAGAAGGGGCATTTTGAAGGTTTTTTGTCTCAGACCGGAAGTGACCCCTTAATGACCTTTTACCCCAAATAAAAAATACCACGTATACACTGAGTAATATCAATTCATGTGTGAATGTACCGTCTCTGTGCTATATTTTTCTTGGCTGATAAAGTTTTTTGAAGTTATTTCGTTTTATACCGGAAGTGACCCCTTAATGACCTTTTACCCCAAATCTGTGTACACCCCATAGACACTGGGTAATAACAATGCATGTGTGCAAGTGGCATCACTGTCCTACGTAATTTGTGGGAGAAGATGCATTTTAAAGGTATTTCGTTTTATACCGAAAATGACCCCTTAATGACCTTTGACCCCAAATAAAAAAATACCATATATACATTGGATAAACATAATTGATGTGTGAACATACCATCACTCTCCTATGTTTTTCTTAGCTAATAAAATTTTTTGAAGATATTTCGTTATATACCGGAAGTGACCCCCTATGACCTTTGACCCCATATTAAAAAATACCACATATACATTGGGTAACTGCAACTCATATGTGAACATACCGTTACTGTCCTATGTTTTCCTTAGCTAATAAATTTTTTTTTAAGTATTCCGTTTTATACCGGAAGTGACCCCTTAATGACCTTTGACCCCAAATCTGTGTACACCCTATAGACATTGGGTAATTACAATGCACGTGTGCAAGTGGCATCACTGTCTTACGTTATATTTAGGAGAAAATGCATTTTGAGTTGAAATCGCGTCTTTGACCCCTATGACCCCTGCGTGACCTTTGACCCCCGAGTTTCATGTGACATGTAGGGGCACGGTCAATGATCATTGTGACCAAGTTAGGTCAAAATCGATGTTAGCATGTGAGTGCTAGAGCAAATGTAATGGTTGACAGAAGAAAGAAGAAGAAGAAGAAACTAGACTTAGCTGTGGTCTAAGACCACGAACACAGCCGTGTGGTGACCCCTTAATCACCTTTGACCCCAAAATATATGAAAACCCCATAGACATTGGCTAATGTCAATGCACATGTCCACGTGGCATCACTTTGCTATGCTTTTTGTGGCAGAAGGGCCATTTTGAAGGTATATCGTTTTATACCAGAAGTGACTCCTTACTGACCATTGACCCCAAATGTGTCTACACCATATAGACACTGTGTTATAACAATGCATGTGTGCAAGTGGCGTCACTGTCCTACGTAATTTGTGGAAGAAGAAGCATTTTAAAGGTATTTCGTTTTATACAGGAAGTGACCCCTTAATGACCTTTGACCCCAAATAAAATAATACCACATATAAACTGGGTAACCACAATTCATGTGTGAACATACCGTTACTGTCCTATGTTTTTCTTAGCAAATACAAAATTTTGAAGGTTTTTCGTTTTATACCGGAAGTGACCCCTTAATGACCTTTGACCCCAAATCTGTGTACACCCCATAGACACTGGGTAATAACAATGCATGTGTGTAAGTGGCGTCTCTGTCCTACAGAATCTGACTCAGAAGATACACTTTGAAGGTATTTCCTTTTACACAGAAAGTCACCCCTTAATGAGATTTGACCCCAAATAAAAAAATACCACATATACATTGGGTGACTGCAGATCATGTGTGAACATACCGTTGCTGTCCCATGTTTTACTTAGCTAATAAAATGTTTTGAAGGTATTTCGTTTTATACCGGAAGTGACCCCTTAATGACCTTTGACCCCAAATCTGTGTACACCCCATAGACACTGGGTAATAACAATGCATGTGTGCAAGTGGCGTCTCTGTCCCACATAATTTGTGGAAGAAGATGCATTTTAAAGGTATTTCTTTTTATACCGGAAGTGACCCTTAATGAGCTTTGACCCCAAATAAAAAAAATACCACATATACATTGGGTGACTGCAGATCATATGTGAACATACTGTTACTGTGCTATGTTTTATTTAGCTAATACAAATTTTTGAAGGTTTTTCGTTTTATACCGGAAGTGACCCCTTAATGACCTTTGACCTCAAATCTGTGTACACCACATAGACACTGGGTAATAGCAATACATGTGTGCAAGTGGGGTTGCTGTCCTACGTAAGTTGTGGGAGAAGATGCATTTTTAGATGAAATCACGTTTTTGACCCCTGTGACCCTGCGTGACCTTTGACCCCGCGAGTTTCATGTGACATGTAGGGGCATGGTCAATGATCATTGTGACCAAGTTAGGTTAAAATCGAGGTAAGCATGTGAGTGCTAGAGCAAATGTAATGGTTGACAGAAGAAAGAAAGAAGAACTAGACTTAGCTGTGGTCTAAGACCACGAACACAGCCGTGTTGTGACCTCTTAATGACCTTTGACCCCAAAATGTATGAAAACCCCATAGGCTTTGGCTAATGTCAATGTATGCGAGCACGTGGCATTATTTTGCCATGTTATTTGAAGCAGAAGGGGCATTTTGAACGTTTTTCGTCTCAGACCGGAAGTGGCCCCTTAATGACCTTTGACCCCAAATCTGTGTACACCCCATAAACACTGGGTAATAACAATGCATGTGTGTAAGTGGCATCACTGTCCTGAGTAATTTGTGGGAGAAGATGCATTTTAAAGGTATTTCGTTTTATACCGGAAATGACCACTTAATGACCTTTGACCCCAAATAAAAAAATATCATATATACATTGGTTAAACACAATTCATGTGTGAACATACCATTACTCTCCTATGTTCTTCTTAGCTAATACATTTTATTGAAGATATTTCAATTTATACCGGAAGTGGCCCCTTAATGACCTTTTGGCCCCAAATCTGTGTACACCACATTGACACTGGGTAATAGCAATGCATGTGTGCAAGTGGTGTCACTGTCCTACGTAATTTGTGGGAGAAGATGCATTTTAAAGGTATTTCGTTTTATTCCGGAAGTGACCCCTTAATGACCTTTGACCCCAAATAAAAAAATACCACATATACATTGGGTAACTGCAACTCATATGTGAATATACCGTTACTGTCCTATGTTTTCCTTAGCTAATAAAAAAATTTGAAAGTATTTCGTTTTATACCGGAAGTGACCCCTTAATGACCTTTGACCCCAAATCTGTGTACACCATATAGACACTGGTTAATAACAACGCATGTGTGCAAGTGGCGTCACTGTCGTACGTAATCTGTAGGAGAAGATGCATTTTAGTTGAAATCACGTTTTTGACCCCTATGACCCCTGCGTGACCTTTGACCCCACAAGTTTCATGTGACATGTAGGGGCACGGTCAATGATCATTGTGACTAAGTTAAGTCAAAATGTATATAAGCATGTGAGTGCTAGAGCAAATGTAATGGTTGACAGAAAGAAAGAAGAAAGAAGAAGAAGATCCTGTAAGAAAAAAGACACAGCCGTGACTAACGTCACGGCTGTGTAACTAGATCTGGTTACAGATCTGGACCTAGCCAGGGCCGGAAATGCCAGTCTTAACTTAAAGTTTGACCTTTGACCGGCTATTATGGACATCTCACACCATTAATGGTGCATCACTGTAGCATGTAGGGGCTTTATCCATCTTCCATAGGCTGAGATACAGCTACTTTTCCGTAATTTTAAAATTTTTTTGCAAATTTGACGTTTTGACCTCCTTAATGACCTTTGACCCCAATATAAAAAAAACCTCATATACACCAAAAAAATGCATTGTTAAAGTCTAAATTTAAAAAATTTACAATACTTAGTTATGGAGATAAAAATTCTTGAAGTTATTTAGCTTAAAACCGGAAATGACGTCTAAATGACCTTTGACCAACAAAATAAAAATACCGTGCATATATCGGGTAACACTAATGCATATATGAAGTTTATATTACTCTGGTCTGGTTACGTTTTGAGATTTAAAAAAATGAACATATTTGATAATTTTTGGTTTTTGACCGGGAGCGACCCCTTAATGACCTTTGACCCCGTAACTGTAGACACCCCAAAGACCCTGGTTAGTAGCGATGCATGTGTGGTAATGAAAACACTCTGCTATGTAATTTGTAAAGACAGTGATTTTTTTTTTATTTTTAGTATTCTCACCGGAAATGACCTCCTTAATGACCTTTGACCCCTTATCTGTGAACACCCTATAGACACCAACCCAAGTCAAGTCACATGACCTAAGCATGTTACCATCACATGTAATTTGTGGAAGAAGAAGCATTTTGAAGATATTTGGTTTTATACCGGAAATGACCCCTTAATGACCTTTGACCCCAAATCTGTGAACACCCTATATACACTGGATGTAGACGATGCATATGTGCAAGTGACGTCATTGTACGATGTAACATGTAAGAGAAGAAGCATTTTGAAATTTGTTGCCAGAAGAAAGAAAGATCCGATAGCATCACAAGACCTAGCCGGTGTCCCGGCTAGGTAAAGAAGAAAGAACCTGTAAGAAAAAAGACACAGCCGTGACTAACGTCACGGCTGTGTAACAAGAGCTATATAGAAAGTCATGCGAGACATGACACACAAGCCGACCTGTTAATGGGTCAAGTTTGAGCAATTTAGAAATTTGACCTTTGACCCCTAAACTTTGACCTTTGGGGTCATAAATATTTTTAACATGTTTAGAATGTCGTAAGAATAATTCCTGTTGAATTTGAGCTCGATTGGACCAATTTCGAAATTTGACCTTTGACCCCTATAACTTGACCCTTGGGTCACGGATGGGGTCAACTGCTCTTGCATTGTGCTTAGGATGTCATAAGAAAGATTCCTGGTGAATTTCAGCTTAATCGGAACTTATACATGGATTTTGATTTTTTTAAATTTTTGATTGACCTTTTGACCCCCTTAATGACTTTTGACCTCAATGAAAAAAAAACCTTATGTACACCGACAAAATGCATTGTTCCAATTTTAATTTAAAAATTCTAACATGTTTAGTTCTTGAGATAAAAATTCTTGAAGTTATTCAGCTAAAAACAGGAAGTGGCCCCTTAATGACCTTTGACCCCCAAAATAAAAATACCATGCATATATCAGGGAACACTGATTCATGTGTGATGGTTATACTATTCTGGTCTGTTTATCTTTTGAGATAAAATTTTTTTAAACATTTTTGATAATTTTGGTTTTTGACCGGAAGTAACCCCTTAATGACCTTTGACCCCAAAACTGTAGGCATCCTAAAGACCCTGTCTAGTAGCGATGCATGTGTGCTAATGGCGACACTCTGCTATGTAATTTGTAAAGACAGTGATTTTTTGAATATTATTTACAAGTTTTTCAGACTGTAACCGGAAATGACCCCTTAATGACCTTTGACACCTTATCAATGAACACCCTATATACACCGACCATAGACGAGTTATGTGACCAAACCGTGTCATCATCGCATGTTGTTTGTAGGAGAAGATACATTTTGAAGAAAAATCACATTGTTGACCTCTTTATCTAGGTCAAAGGTCACACGTAGTTCAAAGTCATATGACATTTGCGAGCAATGCCAACGGTCCTTCTGACAACGTTTAGTTAAAATACGTCAACCCTTGACTGAGTTATACGTACGAATGTGGTCGACAGAAAGAAGAATTAGCTGTGGTCTAAGACCACGAACACAGCCGTGTTTTGACGCCTTAATGACCTTTGACCTCAAAATATATAAGGCGCCCATAGACATTGGGTAATGTCAATGTATGGGTGCAAGTGGCACCACTTTGCTATGTTATTTGTGGCAGAAAGAGGCATTTTGAAGGTTTTTCGTTTTATACCGGAAGTGACCCCTTAATGACCTTTGATTCCAAATTTGTGAGGACCCCATAGACACTGGGTAATAACAATGCATGTGTGCAAGTGGCGTCACTGTCATACGTAATTTGTGGAAGAAGAAGCATTTTAAAGGAATTTCGTTTTATACCGGAAGTAGCCCCTTAATGACCTTTGACCCTAAATGAAAAAATACCACAAATGCACAGAGTAACTACAATTTATTTGTGAACATACCGTTACTGTCCTATGTTTTTCTTAGCAAATAAAATCTTTTGAAGGTTTTTCGTTTTATACCGGAAGTGACCCCTTAATGACCTTTGACCCCAAATCTGTGAGGACCCCATAGACACTGGCTAATAACAATGCATGTGTGCAAGTGGTGTCACTCTCCTACGTAATCTGTGAGAGAAGAAGCATTTTGAGTTGAAATCACGTTTTTGACCCCTATGACCCCTGTTTGACCTTTGACCCCACGAGTTTCATGTGACATGTAGGGGCATGGTCAATGATCATTGTGACTAAGTTAGGCCAAAATCGGTGCAAGCATGTAAGTGCTAGAGCAAATGTAGTGGTCGGCAGAAGAAAGAAGAAGAACTAGACTTAGCTGTGGTCTAAGACCACGAACACAGCCGTGTTTTGACGCCTTAATGACCTTTGACCTCAAAATATATAAAACGCCCATAGACATTGGCTAATGTCAATGTATGGGTGCAAGTGGCACCACTTTGCTATGTTATTTGTGGCAGAAAGGGGCATTTTGAAGGTTTTTCGTCTCAGACCGGAAGTGACCCCTTAATGACCTTTGATCCCAAATGAAAAAATACCACATGTACAATAGGTAAACACAATTCACGTGTGAATATACCATCACCCTCCAATGTTTTTCTTAGCAAATAAACATTTTTGAAGGTTTTTCGTTTTATACCGAAAGTGACCCCTTAATGACCTTTGATTCCAAATTTGTGAGGACCCCATAGACACTGGGTAATAACAATGCATGTGTGCAAGTGGCGTCACTGTCATACGTAATTTGTGGGAGAAGAAGCATTTTAAAGGAATTTCGTTTTATACCG